>NW_005871401.1:376536-388541 GCF_000147115.1 Myotis lucifugus | reverse complement strand
AGATACAGAGGCAGAGCTGCCTCAACTGATTGCCAACTGCAGTGGGAAGGCCAGAGAGAGTTGGGGGGCAGGAGGGAGGGGAGTAAGAGATCAACCGAAGGACTTGTATGCATGCATATAAGCATAACTAATGGACATAAGACACTGGGGGGTAATGGAGGGTAGGGGTGTGTCAAGGGCGGGGGGGAAAAAAAGGACACTTATGTAATACCCTTTGTAATACTTTAAGCGAAAAATAAAAAAATATTAAAAAAAAAAAAAAAAAAAAAAAAAAAAAGCATATGTCTTGCCCTACAAGCGGTTCTCAACCTGTGGGTCACGAACAATGAAAATACATCCTGCATATCAGATATTTACATTATGATTCATAACAGTAGCAAAATTACAGTTATGAAGTAGAAACGAAAATAATTTTATGGTTGGGGGTCACCACAACACGAGGAACTGTATTAAAGGGTCGCGGCATTAGGAAGGTTGAGAACCACTGCAACCGGTTTGGCTCAGTGGATAGAGCAGGGGTGGGCAACCCCTGGCACGCGTGCCAAACATGGCACACCAGTAACTTTTGCTGGCACGTGAAAACCTCTCTTATAATCTTCCATTTACAATTTTTTTCTTAATATCGACTTTTTTATTTTTCAGATAAATTCAGTGTAGGTACATCTTAGATAAATAAATAATTTTACATAACAAGTCATCTTAAAGACCATAGACATGGATTGACGAGAGAGGGGAAGAGCAATTTCTATGCCTCTGCCTTAACTCTCCCTGCCTTCCTAGATCCGACCAGTGTTTTGGTTTCATCCACATACGCTTGTGAATCTTTGTTCTCAGTGATGAATTTTGTTAAGTCTCATAATAGGAGTAGCCTGACGGATGAAAGTAGTAGCTCGTGCATATCTCTGAAGGTCACAAAATAAAAACCTGATGTAAAATCTCTGTCATCAGTGATGCAGCAGCAAAAGTCCCACTGATAATATCAAATGGAGTCATAAAGTTTTCTGTTGGACTATCAGTGTACATGTATACATTAAAAAATAAATGTATTTTTCATCATCATATACTGTGTTTTTGTCGCTCGCATGAATTTTATTATTTCTTCAAGGTTCTTCACATACGTACACCTTAAGAGATATCAAGTAGGCGTAACATGTTCTCAAAAAATTAGGGTTGGCATGCAGAAGAATTTTGAGTCAGAGATTTTGCTGGTTTTGGCGCGCACTCACAAAAAGGTTGCCTACCCCTGGGATAGAGCGTCGGCCTGCGGACTGAAGGGTTCCAGGTTCGATTCCGGTCAAGGACATGTAATGTGGTTGTGGGCACATCCCCAGTGAGGGGTGTGCAGGAGGCAGCTTATCATGTTTCTCATCGATGTTTCTGACTCTCTGTCTCTCTCCCTTCCTCTCTGTAAAAAATCAATAAAATATATTTTTTTAAAAAGAAAGCATATGTCTTGAAGAGGTATCTGTATAGCTATCTGTATAGCCGCATTGTTCATAATGGCCAAAAGGCAGAAGCAATCCAAGTGCCCATAGATGGAGGAATGGATAAACAAAATGTGGTATATACATACAGTGGTATACTTTTCAGTCTTATAAAAAGGAAATTCTGACACATGCTATAACACAGATGAACCTTGAGGACATTCTGCTCAATAAAATAAGCCAGTCAGAAAAAGACAAATACTATCTGATTTCATTTATATGAAGTATCAAGAGGAATCAAACACTAGAAACAAAGTAGGATGGTGGTTGCCAGAGGCTGGGGGAGGGGGAACAGGGAGTTGCTGTTTAATGGCTATATAGAGTTTCAGTTTTGCAAGATGAAAATGTTCTGGGGATCAATTGCACCACAACATGCATGTACTTCACACTATTGAACTGTACACTCACTCAAAATGTTTAAGGTGTTAAATTTTATGTGTATTTTACAATTTTTTACATGAAAAAAAATGGAAAAGAAAATTTTTAAATAAAAGATGATACTTTGCTTTTAAAAAAACACTTAAAGTGCATGGCATAGAGAGCTTCAGTAGAAAGAGGGTATTGTCTTTGATTTTTCTCTTTCTTTTTTATTCTCTGATTGAGGACCATGCTCTTTTATATGTTCTGTGATCTCACCTAGGTATTTAATCAACACGGGAAGATTTTCTGGGTTCAAACGGAAACAAGCAATTGACTTTTTTCTGGGGTTGTTCAGGGGGCCCTGGGTGGGGACAAGCCCTGTGGGGAAGGAAGTGCCTGGAATCAGATATCCAAGCAAGGATCAGAGCACAAGTGGTGCGCTCTCTGTGGGGTGGCACTGGGAACGCTGGCAGCCAACCAGTTAGCTGTTTATGTAAATGAAGAGGAGCCATTCCAGAATCTCATCCCTGGTCCAGCAGTGGGTCACTGTAAACTCCCTACAGGCCATAAAGGGGGATTAAGAGGTGGTCAATTCAAGCACAAGAAGAATAAATAATATCCATCAAACCCACGGCATTCAAAGCTCCCATCTACCACTTCTGACAGCAGGGAACTGCCGGGACCTGAGGGATGCTGAGTGATATACTATGACACAAAGTTGAAAGAGCACAATAAAGAAATCTAATCATCGGGGAAGGGGCTATAAATTCCAAATACCTTGGAGTACACTTAACAAGCAATCTGCAGTGCTGACATAAAGGAAAATACAAAATTTTACTGAGGAATATAACAGTGCTCCTGAATAAGTGGAGTAAAATACCTCGTTCTCAGATGAGAATAATTAGTATTATAAAATATATAATCTCCTGCATTTTATTAAAAATTTAATGTAACTCCATTTAAAGTTTCAATTCCAAATTATATAACAAAAGAATAAAGAATGGAATTAAAACTCTTAAGCAAAACTAACTGAATGTAGTTATGGCATAATACTAGACAGATAAGTAAATGAAACAAATTCTAAAATCTGTGATACATCCAAGAATATATAAGGATTTAGAATTAGTGACACACTTTTAGAATCAATACAAGAAGAGTAGATTTTTTTAAATCCTCACCTGAGGATATTTTTTCCATTGATTTTTTAAGAGAGAGTGGAAGGGAAAGAGGGAGGTACATGCCCTTGACAGGGAATCAAACCTGGGTCCCTTAGGTACCACTGAGTCACAATGGCCAACGCAAGAGTAGATTTTTAATAAATGGCTGCTTTAAAATATTGTTAACACTGGAAAAATACAATTAGAGTCTTTACCTAACACCATATATTAATATATATTTGTATATTTCAATATGGATTCAATCATCCTATATAATAACAAGTCGCTGCACTGACCACCAGGGGGCAGACACTCAATGCAGGAGCTGCCCCCAGTGGTCAGTATGCTCAGGAGCTGCCCCCGGTGGTCAGTGTGCTCCCACAGGAGGAGCGCCGCTCAGCCAGAAGCCAGTGGCGGGAGCCTCTGCCTCGTCTGCAGCAGCGCTAAGGATGTCCAAATGACGGCTTACCATCAGTTGGACATCCCCAAGGGTTCCCAGACTGCAAGAGGGCTCAGGCCAGGCTGAAAGATCCACCTCCCTCCCCAGCACAAATCTCATGCACCGGGCCTCTAGTGTATCATAAAAATGCAATCAGCCCTGGCCAGTGTGGCTTGGTTGGTTGGAGCATCATCTCATACATCAGAAAGTGGCAACTGATCCATGTTTCTCTCTCACATTGATCTTTCTCTTTTTCTCTCCCTCTCTTTCTCCCTCTCCCTCTTCCTCTCCCTCACTCTCTTCTTCTCCTCCCTCTCTCTCTCCCTTCCATTCCCTCTAAAAGTCAATGAAAAAAATATGCTCAGGTGAGGATTAACAAAACAAAAAAAGCAGCCAATGAATGCATAAATAAATGGAAAAACAAACCCTTCCTCTCTCTGTCTAAAATCAATCAATACATATTGTTTTAAAAAGAACTCAAGTGACCAACATAACTTTGAAAAATGTTCACATGCATTACAATTTAGAACATGCAAATAAAATGAGATGTGAGTTTAGCCCATCAAATTGGAATTGTAAAAATGATAGCACAAGTGCCAATGAGAGTTCAAGAAAAGGGGCACTTCCAATACCTGAGAATGTAAACTGGTTAATCTTTCAAGGAGCAGTTTGGCAATCTGCTTCCAACATATACAAAAACATTTAGACCTTTTTTACCCAGCTCCCACCTTCAGAAAGATGTGAAGAAATAATGAGAACTGGGTGGAGGGAGCGGGAATGGGGTGGAAGGGGTCAATGGGGGAAAAGAAGAGGGCATATGTAATATTTTCAACAATAAAGATAAATTTAAAAAATAATGAGAACTTCAATATCTAGAAATATTATGAACTATGTAACCTGAAAATATGAGATATTTTTTCTATTGCAAAACTCCCAAAAATGTTGCATTTAAAATAAACTTCTTTTTTAAATGCGGGGGGAAAGAATGAGGAGAGGGGAGGAGGAGTGGGGGGAGAACAGTAAAGCAAAACGATTCGCTTATGAGCTAAGACTTCAGCAGTCCCAGAGGGGTTCGTTCGTATCAATAATCAGAAGGCTTTTTTGAAGGGAGTGGGGACCTCAGTCATTGTCATTAAAATTTAATGGTTTCAAACATTTGTGGTGGTAAGACCATCATCATACAAAACTCCACCTAGTAAAGTTTTAGGTGGCCGGTGACTGCAGATTAGATAGCTGGTCCCAATCCCTAGGAGAGTTTGAGAGCCTGGTGCAATCTGAGTACCTGGAGCATCTTGGATTAAATGTACAGCCAGTCCCAGCGTTTTCCCATGGGTCATTAACTCAGAGTTTCTTCATTTGACCATCACATTGAGCTGGCCACATTATTCCTATTGTTTGAGCAATTCAGGGTTTCTACTTTGAATTTGCTTGTAGGCAGAGACAGCAACATGAGAACCCTGGGCAGCCACTTTCCCTTTCCCATCATAATATGTATGTGTATGTGTATATGTATATGTATATGTATATGTATATGTATATGTATATGTATATTTAAAAATTCATTTCAGAGAGGAAGGAAGAAGGAGGAGAGATAGAAACATCAACGATGAGAGAAAATCATTGATCAGCTGCCTTCTACACTCCTCCTTCTGGGGATCTAGCCCTCAACCCGGGCATGTGCCCTGACCAGGAATCAAACCATGACCTCCTGATTTATATAAGTCGACACTCAACCACTGAGCTACACCGACTGGGTGCCTTTCCAATCTTTTTAAGTCAACTACAAGAATCTTTTTGTATCCCCCACTCTCCTAAGTTGATTGCTTCAGCTCCATTCTCTGTCTCTCTGACTGAGCTTTTGGGATCATCCCAAAGCATACACAGAGGCCCCAGTCCAGGCACACGCTACAAACCACTCCGGCAGCCAAGCTGAGTGCACCTGGATGAGTAAAATACCACCTCTCCTCTGCCTCACTCATGTCTTTAGGTTCTTCTTCACTTCTGAGTAGTGAACATGCCTCTGAAGAGGCTTTGTTTTAATTTTTTAAAATATATTTTTATTGATTTCAGAGAGGAAGGGAGAGGGGAGAGAGAGAGAAACAGGGGAGAGAGAGAGAATCATTGATCTGCTGCCTCCTGCACACCCCCTACTGGGGATTATGCTGGCAACCAGGGCATGTGCCCTTGACCGGAATTGAACCCGGGACCTTTCAGTCTGCAGGCCGACGCTCTATTCACTGAGCCAAACCAGCTAGAAGCATTTGTAGATTTATTTTAATCCATAGGGTAGTATTTGATACATACTGCTCTGCACCTTGCTTTTTTTATTTTAGATTAATTTATTTCATTCCTGCTTATAAGGAACTTTCTCATTCTGTTTTACCAATTTCACCAATCTCCTAAAGAAAGGCATTTAGATTGTTGCTAGTATTTAACTACTACAAATAAAACTTCAATGAATAACATTGAACATAGGTCATTTTGCACTTACATAAGTATGTCTGTAGGAAAAACTTCCAAGTAGAATAGCTATGTAAAAGGATATAGCAATCACATGCATATTGTCAAAGTATCTTTCCTAGCTGTTGCACCAGTCCATACATTTGCCATCTATGGGGGAAACTACCTATTTCCCCAAACTCATATAGTGTTTTATGAAATGTGGAGTCATTTGCCCATTAAAGAGTGGAAAATAGTATTAGTGGTGCTTTAATTTGAATGTTTCTTTTTATGAGTAATGTTGAGTATCTTTTCTTAGATTTAAGAGGTAATTATATACATACTTGAGGCCCAGTGCACGAAAATCGTGCATGGGGATGGGGAGGTCTCCTCAGCCTAGCCTGCACCCTCTCCAATCCGGGACCCCTCGGAGGACATCCGACTGCCGGTTTAGGCCCGATCCCCACACAGCCTGCTGTTTGATTGTCAGTCCAGTTGTTTCGGTCGTGATGGCCCTTGGCTTTTTATATATTAGGATATATTTTATGAATTGCTCATACTCGTTATTCACTTTTCAGTTGTGTTTTTGGTCTTTTCCTTATTGACTTGAGGAAGATTTTCTATTAAGGGAATAAGCCCTTTGCTTATTATTTAAAAGTATTTTTTCTGTTTTCATTCATCTCTCTTTTAACAGTGTTATTGAGATATAATTGATGTACAATAAACTGCTTATACTTAAAGAGTACTACTTGGAAAGTTTTTAACAGTTTTATTGGAGTACAATTGACATGCAATAAACTATCATATTTTAAAAATACAGTTTGGCTCTTTGCTGCATCTACTGCGAGGATGAAGACCATTGTCAGCAATTGGACTATGGACATCCCAGAAAACGTGGACATCACTCTAAAGGGACGCACAGTTACTGTGAAGGGCCCCAGAGGCACTCTGTGGAGGGACTCCAACCACATCAATGTAGAACTCAGTTTCCTTGGAAAGAAAAAGAAGAGGTTTTGGGTTGACAAATGGTGGGGAATAGAAAGGAACTGGCCATGGTTCACACTGTCTGCAGTCATGCACAGAACATGATCAAGGGTGTTACACTGGGCTTTTCACAAGGTGAGGTCTGTGTATGCTCACTTGCCTGTCAACATTGTTACTCAACAGAATGGTTCTTTTGTTGAATCAGAAATTTCTTGAGCGAAAAATACATCCGCAGAATTCAAATTAAAACAGGTGTTGTTTTCAGTATCTCAAGCCCAAAAAGATGAGTTGATTCTTGAAAGAAATGACATTGAACTTGTATCAAATTCAGCTGCTTTGATTCAGCAAGCCACAACAGTTACAAACAAGAATATCAGAAAAATTTTGGATGGTATCTATGTTTCTGAAAAAATAACAGTTCAGCAGGCTGATGAATAAGACCCAAGTTGTCCAACTATAGAAACTACAAGATGCCTATTGATTTGTCACACTTATTTGCAATAGTTAAAGATGCAATAAAAGCCACATATTGATTTGGGAGGGGAATAAATGAGTGAAATAAAATGCACAGTTTGGTAAAATTTTATCTATGCATACTCATGAATTAACACCACAATTAAAATAATAAACATATTCATCACCCCCAAAAGTTGTGTGTGTGTGTGTCCCCCACTTTTGCTCCTCTCAGTCTCCCATCCCATCCCCCAGACAACAGCAGGTCTGCTTTCTGTCACTACTAGTTGGCTTACATTTTCTGTAGTTTTATGTAAACTGAAACATGCTGTATATACTCTTTTTTTGTCTGGCTTCCTTCACTCCGCATAATTATTATGAGATTCATTTAATGTTGTATCAATAGTTATTTTTTATTATTGAGTAGTATTCCACAATTATTTCAAATGATTTTCAAATGGACTCAGAAAAAAAATAAAATAAAATAAATGTATATATATATATATTAGAGGCCTGGTGCATGAAATTCATGCACTGGAGGTGGGGGGTCCCTCAGCCTGGTCTGTGCCCTCTCACAGTCTGGGACCCCTCAGGGGATGTCCGTCTGCCAGCTTAAACCTAAAGGGAGCGGGCCTAAGCCAGCAGGCAGACATCCCTCTCGCAGTCTAGAACCCCTCTCTCCTTACTGCCCACCTGCTTGCTGCTCCCTACCACTTGGCTCGCTGCTCTTTAGTGCTGCTGCAGAGGCTCCTGCCACCGCCACTGCACTCGCCAGCCGTGAGCCCAGCTTCTGGCTGAGCGGCGCTCCCCCTGTGGGAGCGTACTGACCACCAGGGGCAGCTCCTGCATTGAGTATCTGCCCCCTGGTGGTCAGTTCATAGCAACCAGACATTCCATGGTTCAGTCAATTTGCATATTAGGGTTTTATTATATAGGATATATATACATACACACACATACATACATTCAAAGAGAGAGAGAGAGACCACTGAGCAGGACACTGCGATATAACTTCTGGAACCCATTCTGCTTCTGTGCAAAGAGCAGTTCCCCTGCATAGACTCCCTGTCAGTGAGAAGAAGGTGGTCACATGGCCCACATATATGCAACCCGTCAGTCCATCTCCAAAGCTCTGGTATCCTACCAGAAATGTGTGGATGAGGCAAGGGTCAGGGAGAGGGGGCTGCAAGTCTGGCGCTGAGTCATACCTGACATGCCAAAACTAGGCAGCCATTTTCTCCTGAAGAGAGAGCTCCTCCCTACAGTCTCCAGGCAACCAGTACAGCCATACCCAGACTACACCCTGAGTGATACAAAGGATACAAAAAAATCTGAATAGGCCTAAAGAGAGGCCTTTTGGTCCCAGCAACAGGAAACTGAGAAGTGGCAGACAGTACAGAAGATGGGATCTTAAACCAGCCCTCACAGGGAATTAAAACTCAGCAGAAAGGAACGACACTTCACTTTTTCATTTTTATTTTATTTTATTTATTTATTTTTATTTTTTAATATATTTTATTGAAATTTTACAGAGAGGAAGGGAGAGAGATAGAGAGTTAGAAACATCGATGAGAGAGAAACATTGATCAGTTGCCTCCTGCACACTCCTACTGGGTATATGCCTGCAAACAAGGTACATGTCCTCGACTGGAATCAAACCTGGGACCCTTGAGTCGCAGGCTGACACTCTATCCACTGAGCCAAACTGGTTAGGAGATTTTTATTTTATTTTATTTTATTATCTCTTTTTTCTTTATTTTCTATTTATTTTTGTATTATTTTTTCATCATTCTATTTTTTTATTTTATCCTTTTGTTTAATTGTTTTTTATTTTTTGTTATTTTTTTCTTCCCTTTCTCTTTCTCTTTCTTCTTATCCACTCATCCTCTTTCAACTTTCTCTATACTGAACTGAGGTCCTCCCATATTCATCCAATATTTTAACCTTACTTTCTGTATATAAGCTCAGCCTCTACAGATTCTGCCCCCATCCTCTTTACTGGGTATTTGGTGTTTATGTTTTGGTTTATCTGATTGTTCTCTGGCATTTTCTCTCCATAAATATTTTTTTTTCCTTTTTCTTCCTTTTTCTTCTTTTTATTTTCCATGGATGGAACTGGAGAGCATTATGCTAAGCAAAATAATCCAGTCAGAGAAAGATAAATATCACATGATCTCACTCATTTGTGGAATATAATGAACAACATAAACTGACAAACAAAAACAGATCCAAAGACAGAGAAGCATTGATCTGATCGTCTAACCTCAGAGGGAAGGGAGGGGAGGGTGGGAGAGATCAACCAAAGGATTTGTATGCTTGCATATAAGCATAACCAATGGACACAGACACCAGGGGAGTGAGGGCATGAGTGAGGGGTTGGGGAGCAGTGGGGGGGGGGGGGGATAAGGACACATATGTAATACCTTAATCAATAAAGAAAAAAGGATGAGCTATATGAACCTTTATGTCTTTTAGAGATAAATGCTGAATATTCACAAATGAAACAGTATAATGTCTGGATTTTTATTCAAAACTAGAGGCCCAGTGTACAAAATTCATGCATGGGGTGGGGGGGTGTCCCCTCAGCCCAGCCTGCACCCTCTTCAATCCAGGACCCCTCAGGGGATGTCCGACTGCTGGTTTAGACCCAATCCCCAGGATCGGACCTAAACCAGCAGTCAACATCCCTCTCACAATCTGGGACAACTGGCTCCTGCCTGATCATCCCTAACTGCCCCCCCCCCCCCGTTCTGGCCTGGTCACCCCACACAGCCTGCTATTCAGTTGTTTGGTTGCCCCTCACTAAGCCCCCTGCCAGCCTGGTCACCCCACACAGCCTGCTGTTCGGTCATTTGGCTGCCCCTCACTAAGCCCCCTGCCGTCCTGGTCACCCCACGCAGCCTGTTCGGTTGTCTGTTCAGTTGCAATGATGCGCACTGACCACCAGGGGGTCAAATAATAACACAGGAACTTCCCCCTGGTGGTCAGTGCATTCCCACAGCCAACCTCCTGTGGCCAACCCACCTCCCGCAGCCCCTCCCCCCAGCCAGCCAACCACCTGAAACCCCTCCCCCCCCCCCACCAGCTGGCCCAATCGGCCCCGATGGCCAGCCTGGCTGAGGGACCCCACCCATGCATGAATTTGTGCACCAGGCCTCTGGTATATAGATAACTGCAAGTTTGTTAGGAAGTAGGGGTGGGCTACAGATGCATCGTGATTGCTTATGAATTGTGGAAGCAGAGGGATAGCTATGTGGAGATTCATTACATGATTCCCTCTTTGTAGATATTTAATTGTTTCTAAAATGCAGAATTTTTTTTAAAAGAATGACAAGAATGGTTTGGATTTCTCAGCAACACTACAAACAAAAAGGCAATGGATTAATGGCTTCAAACTACAAATACTTAAACTACAAATCAAGTGCAAGAGAGGTGCCCCAGTAGATAGACTGGCCTTTGATGAATTAATGACAGTCTATTCACTGTACTAGGAAGTAGAGAATTTAGGTGCACATATGGGTGGGTTGGTACATTTGATCATGGAAAGAAGAGCTAGTTCTCTTCAGATTGCTTCTGACTACTTTAAGGAGCTCATAGTCTAGTGGGGGGTTTGGATAATAAGCATATAATGTTTATATGTGCTAATATAAAATAAGTTCTGTAACAGAGTTATGTGTAATATCTCAGGGGATTCCAGTCTTTGGCTCAGGAAAGCCTCCATGGGCTAGATGAGGCCCGAGATGAGTCTTAAAGAATGAGTAGTGGTTACACCAATGAAGACGGAAGGGAAAACAATTCAAGGTAGAAAGAGTGCCATTAACAAAGGCACAAAAGAATCAAACACCATGGTGTATAGAATATAGCACAGGACCAAGCACAAGAAAGCGTTCAGTACTTACTGGCATTAATTAAATCATTGGTGTTTTCAAGGACTTATCTAGTGTGACTAGAGACCAGAGATGAAACCGGAAAGTACTATGCAGCTGTCAGTTATCCAAGTGTTAGAAACAAGAAACAAGGTGCTGAAAACGATATTCTAGAAGAGATATTAAGGATCTGGAAATTTTAGGAAACAACCAAGATGGTAAGTTCCTTAGCATCTTAAGTGCTTCTCCTATTGATGGACTGTTACCCTTAGTCTTAAGAATATTCTGGTTGACTCATAGCTCACAAGTTATTTTTGAACTAAGATTGAATTTATCCTTGTGCTGATATTTCATTTGTTTAATTCAGCAATGTTTACCTTTATTTATTTATTTGCTAGTTCGTTCTACAAAAAAATTTTTAAGCTCCTATTTGTATAGACGCTGCTTATATAAAACAGTCCTAGGGTTGTTTGTAGTCAGGTAGGAGAGACAGATGGCAAATAAATTATGCACAATTAAGTATATCAGTGATTATTTTTATATGGCACAAGGTCTCTGCCATATCACACACCAGAAGGACCAAATATTTTCACACCAAGAAGATCAACTTCAATCTTAAAAATACTTCCTAAGTACAATAGTAATTTTTAGTACATATTATAAATAAGGGCCAAGAAAGAAAACTAATATGGTTTTTCTGTCTGTTAATTTTTTAAGAAAACACTAAACACTATTTATCTACTCATGAGAGGCTCTAAATTTTTATTCAATATGGGTCCAGGCCCTATTGGGATAGGACTTTGAGCGTAATAAAATGACAGAA
>NW_005871401.1:342928-376436 GCF_000147115.1 Myotis lucifugus | reverse complement strand
TTGACTCAAATGAGCTCTGTTTGGTGAATTCATGGGTCACATCACCATACCAACGATTGTAAGTTACAATTTACTAAAACCAGAAGGATAAAAATAGCAAAGACTAAACATATAATATCCTCTTTCTTCATCCTTGCTTCTGGAGGTGTGTCTTTCCTGAACCATGAATCACTGCCACAGACCTTGCAAATTTGTTCCATAAGAGGGAAGTACCAGAGCAGCAGTAATGCTCTCATTGTGAGCTTCGCTTGCCCGGGAGGGGAAAGTGCTCAGTCTGCAGTGTGGATAGCTCTTTCCCCACAGGTTGCAAAAAACAAAAACTACTGTTAAAAGAGATATATTCCACATTGTGTCAACTTTACCTTTCTGTACCACTGTAGTGACTGTACTCATAAAAGTCAAGATCTTACTGCCTCCCAGGCTTCTTGAGTTAGTCTTAGGTATTGTCATAACCCACAACACCACTGAACTGTCAATCCCAGAAGGTAAATGAAAGCATGCTTCATAAAATTTACAGCTCATGCTGGATATTTTGGCAAGTACCGCTTTTCTGTAAATATAATGAACTAGAGGCCCGATGCACGAAATTCCTGCAAGGGGCTCGGCCCCCACCACCAGGCGGCCTCTGCCTCAGCCCCTGCCACCGCGGCTTCATCCGGAAGATCGTCCAGAAAGACGTCCCGAAGGACGTCCAGTCTAATTAACATATTACACTTTTATTATTATAGATAGGACTTGAATTTTGAACCAGAATCAAAATTAAGGTTTTTTTCCTTTCTTTCAAAACTTAGCTTGTTACAGAATTTTATCAAATAACCAGGTTAATAATTGTTATATTAACAGAAGTTTTAAAATATTGTTAAAAGGATAGCATTGTCAAGTGTCTATGTGTGTACTTTGTCTCTGATTTTTTTTGCATTCCTTAAATATTCTATTTTTTATATATTTCTTTTGGTTGTTTTATTAAAAAATCATATTGATTTTTTTTTTTAGCTTTTCTCCTAAGACATTCTTTTCCCATATATGAAACAAAAGTTGCAAATGACAGCGCCTTCAAAATCATATATAAATAAGTTATGTATCACTTATTTTTTAATTTCTAATAATAATTGCTTAAACAATTATGATAATGAATTTGTGGGTGGAATTCTTGTTACTTTTTAGGCTCTTTCTGCTCATTCAGTGTACAGCAGCAACACCTAGTGGACAAAATGTGAAATTGTCTTGTTTTAAGGAATGGAAATTGTATGGATATTGCTGATGCTTATATTTCTTAATATTACTCTGGTGAGTAAACATGTGCATTTATGTAGTTTTCCTAATATAAAGAATGATAATCAGCCTCAATGATTGAGTATTTAAAGTGAGGAGTATTTAAAATAAGTGCAAATATATAATCTGTGCTTCAAATTTAGATGCCATATTAATTATTTACCAAATTAGACATCTTAAGGAAAGCAGAGTCAATGTCTGAATTGCCAATAATAAAAAATTCTCAAGTTAAGCTGTTCATTCTCAATTTCATTCTTGTATATCTATGGAAAGATGCCTAATAGAGAACATTGATACTGTTGTGATAAACCAAGGCACAAGGGGGGGGAAATGTATACTGTCGCAGGAATGGATCTGTAAATACAGTTAGTAAGGGGAAAAGCTATGTTCATACCACCATTCTATTTTTTTTTCCACAGTAAGGTTGGATCTTTTGGACATTCAGTCAAAGCCAGCGTGGGAGAGAGGATCTTACACATTCATGGAGAAACATAAATAGTTCCCTTCTCAATGCAACAATACAGTGCTTAGTATTGTTCTAAAGCTCTCACCACTTTCTTCACTGGAATTCCTTACTTCACTGACTGTGTACAGCTTCCCTGCTGGGTTGGATTAAAGACAATTTCCCAACCCAGAGAGGCACAGCTGTGGAAAGGGGCAACCCACCACTGGCTCCATGCTACGGGGCCTTCATTCCGCTTGTTCTAGGATCAGGCACACTGCAAATATTCCAGACTTTGAATGATGCAGGAGGGAAAGGCACAGACTGGAGTTATTAGCAAAAGGTAAAAAAAGAACAGAGGCACTCAATAGAGATCAATTGTGTATTCACTCACTTAGTTAATCACACAACACTTCTCAGTTAACTTATATAATCATGAAGCACCGAATTGGGCATTGTGGACTACCTAGCAAGGATCTGCAAACTATAGCCAGCCTGTGGCTTTTTAGGCACAACCTGTAAGCTACGGATGAATCTTAACATTTTCAAAGGTTATTAAGCAAAACAAAAGAAAAAAATCAGTATCTGAAAAATCTCAATGCTTGCCTTCTCTGAGTCCCCTTTATGTTTACACTATTGCTACACTCATGACACTCCAAACCAAAAAAATTGTCTGCAGATAAATGGCTGGGTGTCCTACAATTTAATTCAATTCTAACACTCTGCCCAGAGAGAGCTGCAGGTTCCATGGGTTAGGGGCTCAGGTCATGAGACTCCCCCCATTCACTCTGGATGCCAATCACAAGCAGTGTCTCCAGGTTACCCACAATCTTTATCCAACTTGGCTACAAATCAAAAACCTCCACAATCCCTTCCTCAGGTTTGATTAATTGGTTAGAGTGGCTCACAGAACTCAGGAAAATTTCCACTACATTTACCAGTTTATTAAAGGATATGGTAAAGAACATAGATGAACAGTCAGATGAAGAGAGGCGTAGGGCCAGGTCTGGGAGGTCCCAAGTGCAGGAGCGTCTGTCCCCGTGAAGTTGGGTGTATCACCATCTGGTATGTATAAGTTCACCAGCCTAAGAGCTCTCCAAACCCTATAGTTTGGACATTTTGATGGAGGCTTTATCACATAAGCACGATCCATCATTACCTACGTCCGTTTCCATCCCCTTTCCCCTCTGTGGAGGATGGGGGAGAAGCTGAAAATTCCAAGCTTTCTAATCATGACTTAGTCTTCCTGGTGACCAGCCCCCAACCAGGAGCCCACCCAGAGTTGCCTCATTAGAACGAGAGATGCTCCTATCACCCAGGAATTTACAAGGGTTTTAGGAGCTCTGTGCCAGGAACCAGATTGGGGAGGAGAGGGGAGGCAGAAGCCAATATTTTTTTTTCCGGTTATTTCACAATATGTGACAGAATATATGCTGCCTGGAAAACCTAACATATTGGCTGGCCTTTTACCAAAAACGTTTGCTGATGTTTGCTACATAGAGAGATTTAACCCTCAAATAAGTTAGAGTCTAGAAAGAAAATTAAAATAATAAACACAATAACTTTTTTTTGACCATTTACTGTGTGTGAAGCACAGAGTTGAGTGTATTGCGTTCATTGTCTCACTTAACTTTCACCAGAAAAACCTATGCGTTATAGTTATCTATTTACAAGGAAGATTCCAAGACTTAAAAAGGTTAATCATAAGATCACATTAATGACCAACCCTGAGATTAAACCCAGGCTGGCTGACCCAGAGCATTTAAGCACTCATTTCAGGTGCACAAGTAAGAATGACAAAAGGTAGAAAGTGGTAGGTATCGGGAGGAACAGCAAAGCACAACTTGCTGTGGAAAAGCAGAGGTGGCAGGTAACACTTCCAGGGGGTGTTCGGGGAAGATTTCATGGACAAGGCAGCTTTTAAAGTGGGCCTTGGAAGATGGGAACGACTTAGATTTGTGACATTGTTGTTAAAAGGTCTTATGAGGAATAATATTTTGGCACTGGGTGAACAGCAAGGACAAGCAGCTATGGAACAGCTGGAGACAGAAGCACTTGAGGGGTGTTGGGGCAGCTGTGAGTCCCATTTAACAAAAAGAGAATGTGCATGAAGGGAGACCAGTGGGAAACCTAGACTAGAGGAGATTCTAGATCAGAGGTTCTCAACCTGTGGGTCGCAACCCCTTTGGGGGTCGAACGACCCTTTCATAGGGGTCGCCTAAGACCATCGGAAAACACATATATAATTACATATTGTTTTTGTGATTAATCACTATGCTTTAATTATGTTCAATTTGTAACAATGAAAATACATCCTGCATATCAGATATTTACATTATGATTCATAAGAGTAGCAAAATTACAGTTATGAAGTAGCAACGAAAATGATTTTATGTTTGGGAGTCACCATAACATGAGGAACTGTAATAAAGGGTCTCGGCATTAGGAAGGTTGAGAACCACTGTTCTAGATGGTGTCGAATGCTGAACTAAGGGAAGAGGAAATATCAATAAATGTGACCGAGCACTGATGACTAAACAATTAGCACCATCAGTCTGATGTTCTGGGGAGAGTACTCTGACAAGGATGTGTTGGATAAATGGAGGCATAAGGGTAAATTGGGACACTATTAACAGTAATCCAGACCCAAGACTAGTGGGAGACAGAACACAATGGGGGAGAGAGACACGGGAGGAGTGTTACTAAGGTCTCCCCTGTATTTTTTCCAAAATCACTAAGTAACAAAATAGGGAAGTATAAATGGCTTGGCAATGACCCCCTCTCAGGCTAAAAAGTGCCTTTTCATGACATTATCACTCTCATTTTTCTCCAGTTTTGTGCACACACACACACACACACACACACACACACACAAGTTTTACTAATTAAAAATCCTGGTGTTGGTTCTCTTGATAAAGTCATTACTTGATATTTGTTTTAACAGAATTTTATCTGAATAAAAGTGTCAGTGGTTTGGGGTTGAGTGGGGAGGTGCAGAGAATAATGCCCACACGTGTGATTTACCAGGTCTTCAATCCACAGGAATTGTCCTCTGAAAGGTGCTCGCTTCAGCAGCACAGAGACTAAAATGAAAACGATTCAAAAATTAGCATGGCCCCTGCGCAAGAATGACACACAAATTCATGAAGCGTTCTTAAAAAAATTTTTTTAAAAAGAAAAGGAAAACATAAAAAAGGGTGGTGACCTCTGTCACAGACAGCTCACACTACCCGACTCGCAAGTCAGAACTCGAGTTTTGTTTTTTTTTTAAATATATTTTATTGATTTTTTACAGAGAGGAAGGGAGAGAGATAGAGAGTTAGAAACATTGATGAGAGAGATCGATCAGCTGCCTCCTGCACGCCCCCCACTGGGGATATGCCCGCAACCAGGGTACATGCCCTTGACCGGAATCGAACCTGGGACCCTTGAGTCTGCAGGCCGACGCTCTATCCACTGAGCCAAACCGGTTCGGCAGAACTTGAGTTTTAACTCAGACTCTGAAGCTCACGTTCCAGGCCTCCTTTGCCCATTGTTGACTCATCTGGTCCAATTCCCAACAGCAAGCTTGGGCTCCTCTCTGCCCTGCTGTGCCTTTGGGTCCCAAGTCCACTGCCCTCAGTGCATGAATCACCAATGAGCCCAGGGGAGAGACTCCAGTGGGGAAAGCAAGCGGGCCTGGTGGAGGAGCTGTGCTGGGCCTTCTCGTTCTTCCCTGGATGCTGCTGACTTCACCCCGTGGTTTACAGCGCAGCAGCTGTGTTTCCGCCTCTCCTGTAAGGCTGGCTGCAGAGAACTATCACTAATTAACACAGACAAAAAGAGACCACAAATGACTTTACCATTTACCGCCAAGTTGACAGTCTGTAGATTACAGCAAAATCTTAAAGTGTTTTGCTGGTCTTTACTGTCTATTTGAAGACTTAAAAAGCAGGTGATGTTTTCGGCCCAGATCCAGAGTTTAAAACTTGTGTAATATAATGTAAGCCTACCTGCAGTTTTATGAGAATTTCTGGTAAGTTTTGAGGGTTTGGATTATATGCTGTCATATTTCATTTTTAAAGAATACCTTCTTTTTTTTTGGTATTGGTGTTTTCCATATCTATTTCCTGTTGTCAGTAACATCCACCCTGGGTTAATTTATAAACCACTGTCAAACCCCCAACACTTTTCAGCCTAACAGCGTACTGAACTTGTAGATGGAGAAGCAGATGATCACAAAGCTATGAGAGGCCCTGGACAGGTTTGTGTGGTAGGAGAGAGTTTGTGGAGGGAAAAAAGGGATTGGAGAGTCGATAAATAAAAAATGGTTCCTGGCAAAATGTGCACAGGAGTCGTTCCACTGTGAGGTAACTCTGTGCAAGGCTGCAAGAAGGGAGGGCTGGTCACAGGGAAAGCATGCTCGCTTCTGAAGACGGTCAGAGGAGCTTGTCCTACCTCTTCAAAAGGCTGGCAAGAGACTTCTTTGCCAATGAAGGCATCCTTGGGCGACTGACGGGGAAGTGAAGCCACATGCGTGCCTCAGGTGAGAGGCACAGAACAAAGGTTTCCTTTCCTCTGTATCTAGGAGACCTGGGTTCTGGTTCTGATCTTACTAGCAACTAGATGGGTGGCCCAGGGTACAAATCACTTAGCATCCATGAGTTCCAGCTGTGCTTTATGACTAAAGAGGGTATCTGAGTAAAAAATCCCTCCTGGCCCTAAAATTCCCTGGGCCTGTAATCTATGGGCGTATCTGGTAGCCGTGATAGACGTGAAAGTCTGGCGCAGTGGTTCTTCTAAAGTTTCTACTGTCTAGTCATGTCTATAACCGGGCCAAGTCCTGTAGTTCGTGGGATTAACACCAGGCACAAAATAACTGTGTGTCATCAGAAACAAAGAGTTTGGAAAAGACATTTCCCCTAACTAAATTAAATTTCACTGCTCAAAAATAATAGAATGCTATAGAAAGAAAATATCAACGCCGCCACAAATCAGCATCAGAGGAACTGCTCTAGAAAACATCTGGAAAATAGCCTTGAGTTAACAAACCACTAGATAAAATGTTTGATTTCCCAGTCACTGATGCTACTAACTGCAAAAGCAGTTAAAAGGCCTTATGAGGAATAATATCTTGGCACTGGATGAACAGCAAGAGAGCCAGCTGTTTGCACTTGCAGTATAACAAGTGCCAATGTACATATTGTAACCCACACGGTCCACAGAGGACGGAACAGCAAAGCAGACAATGTGATGGGAAGTCCTGATTGGGCAGGAATGATCAGACTTCTGGGACTAAATAACAGGCAAATGCCTTTTTTTTACAACAACAGCCCACTTCCAGGGCAACTTCCTTGTGAAATGTCGTTTCTTTCTATATATTCATTCATTTGCTTTTACTAGAAGTTAATATAATGGCCTGGGAAGAACTACTTCCAGGCAAGAGTCCCTCTAAACCAAAACAGATGTTGGAAACCCACTGAGACCAGCCGAAAGAGAAAAGGAGGGGATATCAGTGACAGACAGAAAAGCGAGGAGCCCAGAGGTGAGAGAACTTGAAGAAAGATAAACTGATAAGCATGATAAAGCAAGATAATGTGAATCCTTCAAACGTCTCACCTCAAAGGACCAGAGGATTATATCCATCCCACATTTTGGAAGAGATTAAGGTAGAATTGCAAACAAAGAAAAAAGGAGGGAGTGTTTAGACATCAGGACAATATGTTTATTTGCAATGTTACTTGAGCGCTCATTGAAATCAGCACTTCTTTGGCATTTAAAAGGAAAAGTCTGATCAAGTTTGCCATCATTCATTCAATTATTATTTGTTGAGCTCTTTGGTATGTATAGGGAAAGCTTCTAGGTCAGCGGTTCTCAACCTGTGGGTCGCGAACCCTTTGGGGGGGTCGAACAACCCTTTCACAGGGGTCGCCTAAGACCATCGGAAAACACATATATAATTACATATTGTTTTTGTGATTAATCACTATGCTTTAATTATGTTCAATTTGTAACAATGAAAATACATCCTGCATATCAGATATTTACATTATAATTCATAACAGTAGCAAAATTACAGTTATGAAGTAGCAACGAAAATAATTTTATGGTTGGGGGTCACCACAACATGAGGAACTCGGCATTAGGAAGGTTGAGAACCACTGTTCTAGGTGCTGATGGAGGGGGAGGGGATAATAATAAACAAACAGACATGATCTGTGTGGAAGACACATTATTCAGGTAATCTCATGAATAAAAGATCAATCATGCCGAAACCGGTTTGGCTCAGTGATAGAGCGTCGGCCTGCGGACTGAAAGGTCCCAGGTTCGATTCTGCTCAAGGGCATGTACCTGGGTTGCGGGCACATCCCCAGTGGGAGATGTGCAGGAGGCAGCTGATCGATGTTTCTCTCTCATCGATGTTTCTAACTCTATCTCTCTCCCTTCCTCTCTGTAAAAAATCAACAAAATATATTTAAAAAAATAAAAATAAATAAATAAAAGATCAATCATTACCTTCAGTAAGTATTATGAAAACAAAGATGTAGAGAAGTGGTTTCTTCTTTTTTTATTTATATACTAGAAAACATAGATAAATTCAAGTAATCACAAAAATAAATAAAAATTGCATCTCTTATGAGTGCTTCAAGGAGAGGTAAATGGTTCTATGAAAGAATAATTAAAAGATTTGAAATTGTCAGAGGTAAAAGTTGGCTTCCTTGAGGAAAGGATATTTGAACTGTCATCAGAAGGCTGAATGGAGTTTAACTGGGTTAAGGAGGGGCAGTGTGTAGAATGGCTGCAGATAGACTAGTCAGTAGATTATTTTGGTAATCCAAGTGATGGAAGATGGCAGCTTGTACTGGGGTGGGGGCAATCTGGAGGAGATGGAGGGCCGGTGAGACTCAAAGCCTGTACAAGGCAAGCATTTTATGTTATGATTGGGTGGAGGGAGGTGCTGACAGTTCCAAGAAGCCACACTTTTCATTCAAACAAGAATTTGCTTTGAATGCAGAATGAAGAAAGAAGGCAATGGCACTCTAAGGAACAACCAAGGAACCCTACCATTTCCTTTCTTGTTCCTGTAGCTTCCTGGTATTAGGCAATCACTTAACACTGACAATAGTGACATAGAAGTAGGGGAAAATATATGGGGATTCAGTTCCTTTTCTTTTTGGCCCATCCTTCTTTGTCAGGAAGCTGAAAGCAGAGAGTATTGATAAGGTTGCACATATAAATTAGTGGAAAACAAAGTTGAAAAAAGTTGAGTTAGTTTTGTGCAGCATTTTCACTCTTTTATTAAGAACGAATGGCCCTAGCTGGCTTGGCTCAGTGGATAGAGCATTGACCTGCGGACTCAAGGGTCCCAGGTTCAATTCCAGTCAAGGGCACATGCCCAGGTTGTGGGCTCGATCCCCAGTGGGGGGCAAGCAGGAGGCAGCCGATCAATGATTCTCTGTTATCATTGATGTTTCTATCTCTCTTTCCCTCTCCCTTTCTCTCTGAAATCAATAAAAATATATTTAATTTTTAAAAAAAGAACGAATGCATAGCTCTAACTGGTTTGGCTCCGTGGATAGAGTGTCAGCCTGTGGACTGAAGGGTCCCAGGTTCAATTCCGGTCAAGGGCATGTACCTTGGTTGCAGGCATATCCCCAGTGGGGGGTGTGCAGGAGGCAGCTGACTAATGTTTCTCTCTCATTGATGTATCTTTTTTTTTTTTTTAAACCAGGTTGATAGTTTTTTATTTTAGTACATTAAATTTGTTGCTCCATTGTCTTCTGGCTTGCACTGCGTCTGATGAGAAGTTTGCAATAATTCTTATTTTTGTTCATTTATTTTTTTTCATTTTTTTATTGCTTAAAGTATTACAAAGGGTATTACATATGTGTCCTTTTTTTCCCCCACCCTTGACAATCCCCTGGCCTCCCCTACCCCCCAGTGTCTTATGTCCATTGGTTATGCTTATATGCATGCATACAAGTCCTTCGATTGATCTTCTACCCCCCTCCCTCCTGCCCCCCAACCCCTCCCGGCCTTCCCACTGCAGTTTGACAGTCTGTTTGAGGCAGCACTGCCTCTGTATCTATTTTTGT
Source organism: Myotis lucifugus (assembly GCF_000147115.1). Taxonomy (NCBI): domain Eukaryota; kingdom Metazoa; phylum Chordata; class Mammalia; order Chiroptera; family Vespertilionidae; genus Myotis; species Myotis lucifugus. The sequence continues at coordinate 366,647 of NW_005871401.1, read as the reverse complement.
TCATGAGTTTATAATGGTCTTTATTATCCATAAATGAGTGAGATCATGTGGTATTTTTCCTTCATTGACTGGCTTATTTCACTTAGCATAATGCTTTCCAGTTCCATCCATGCTGTTGCAAATGGTAAGAGTTCCTTCTTTTTTACAGCAGCATAGTATTCCATCGTGTAGATGTACCACAGTTTTCTAATCCATTCATCTACTGATGGGCACTTAGGCTGTTTCCAGATCTTAGCTATCTCATTGATGTTTCTAACTCTCTATCTCTCTCCCTTCCTCTCTGTAAAAAATCAATAAAATATATTTAAAAAAAAAAAAAAGAACGAATGCATATGCCATTAGACACTGACAACAGTGTGCTGATGGCCAGAGGAAAGAGGGGTGTGGGGGTGGGTTGGGGCAGGCAAAGGGCAGGAGGGAAATGGGGACATATGCAATAGTGTCAACAATAAAAATAATGTTTAAAAAATGAATAAAATGCATATGTATGTATGAGCTAAAAAATACAAATTGTGCAATTCTGGTGATTCCACAGTTAAATGTTCTTTATATTTCATTTAAACCAGTATTGTACAATATAAAGATAAATGGTAAAATTTATGCTAATAACTAAATTTTTTTCTTTATTTCAAATGACATTAAATAAGAAGCAAAATACACTACAACAAGTTGAAAAAGAGACCATGGAAGAAAATGGGAAATATTTTAATACATTTATTTATTTACTTACTTATTTTTTTTACTTACTTATTTTAAAAAATCTTTTATTGATTTTTAGAGAGAGGGGAAGGGAAAGGGAACGAAAGAGAGAAACATTGATGTGAGAGTGAAACATTGATGGTTGGCTGCACGCCCCAGACTACAGACTCAGGATCAAGCCTGCAACCTGGGCATGTGCCCTGACCAGGAATTGAACCAGCAACCCCTTGGTGCATGGGATGATGTCCAACCAATGGAGCCACACTGGCCAGGGCTTTAATAGCACTTTTCCCCTGCTATTTTGAACCAGGTATTTTGCATATTTATTTTGCATTGAGTCCTCAAAATTATGTAGCAGGCTCTACATAATACATTCCTTGGTAGCTTTAATTGGTTATTTACCTGCTTAGGTCCTACTACATTGCCCCACCACTGAGTGTATGGTAGGTAGGAAGGAAATGTCAAATAAAAACAAATCTGGCCCAGCCAGCATGGCTCAGTGGTTGAGCATTGACGTATAAGCCAGGAGATCATGGTTCGGTTCCCGATCAGGGCACAGGCCCGGGTTGCAGGCTCAATCCTTGGTGTGGGGCATGCAGGAGGCAGCCGATCAATGATTCTCTCTCATCATTGATGTTTCTCTCTCTCTCCCTTTCTCTCCCTTCCTCTCTGAAATCAATCTATATATATGAGCCTAAGTGACCATCCGACCATCCAACCGGTAGCCATGACACACAATGACCACCAGGGGCAGACGCTCAACGCAGGAGCTGCTGAGTTGGAGTAATGTGGCAGTTGCAGTTCTCGGGTGACACACCGGGAACCAGAGAGGAGGGAGCCTGATTCCAGGGTGCATCACCCGAGAACCGCCCTTTCGCAATCCGGAACCCCTCCAGGGATGTTGGAGAGCCAGTTTTGGCCTGATCCCCACAAGTCAGGCCGAGGGACCCCACTGGTGCATGAATCTGTGCACCGGGCCTCTAGTGAAAATATATTTTTAAAAAACCACAAATCTAGACATGGGTAAGGAGAGACTTTACTTAACAGGATTATTGTAATAGAAGGAGGGGAACTATTGCAATTGACAGAATGGTTTGACCATCCTATCTGCAGGTGTCTCTGTGGTCCTTACAAAAAGGATTTTAGACACAGACATGTACACAGAGGAAAGACCACAAGAGGACACAGAAAGAAGACACCATCTACAAGCCAAAGAGAGAGGCCTGTAAAGAAACCAAATTTGCCAACATCTTGATCTTGAACTTCTAGTCTCCAGAACTATGAGAAAAATAATTTCTGGTGTATTAGTCTCCAATTCTGTAGTATTTTGTTATGGCAGCTTCAGCAGATTAAGAAAATCTTGTTGTTTTTGAGATAGTTTCTGTATTCTGTATACAAGTCCTTTGTCAGGTGTATGAATTGCAAATATTTTCTACTCGACTGGCTTGCCTTTTCATTTTCTGAATGATAACTTTCAAAGAAAAGGAGTCTAATTTTCACAAAGTCAAATTACTTAATTATTTTATGTTGTGATTTGTAGTCATTCCATCTCCTCCCTCTGCCTCATGATATCAACCAAGTTCCAATTGAAACAAAAACCACACCAGTTTATTTAAACAGAAAAGAGTAATATAAACTATTACTAAGTAGAAAACTGTGGCAAGCCAGTAAATGAGATAAAAGAGGATTCTGAGGGGCACAGAAATAGCAAGTGCGAATGGCCACTGCCACCTCTAAAGCCAAGAGAGAATAAACAAAGAAAGAAATTTTGAAATTCAGAGAAAGCATCTCCCCACCAAGGCTGATTGCCAGACCTCCAAGGAGAGGCGTGGCTGCCACTGGAACCTGCAGCCTGCTGGTGAAAGCGGGACCACCCGAGGACACATGCCACAGCAGCCCACTGCTGGGCGACAGAGAAATGGGATAGAGGGCACCCACTGGTCAAGGGGACTCACTGACCACAGCTCAGGTCTCGCGATATGTACTTGTCAGTTAAAACACTCCTAGCAAGGGAGGGAGTGAGAGAAGGGAAGGGAATTCAGGACCAAGAAGATAGATAGAAGGAGCCAAATAGGTAAGAGGAAAAACAGAGAGTGGAGTAACAGAATCGAAGCGCTAGGTTGAATGATGCTAAGAGATCTGTCTTGGTACCAGTTCTTTATATTTGCTACTTCCTCTATGAGATATTTATCTTCCAGCTTGTCTTCATGTAATCCTATTTAACCTTTATACCTTTCAATTTTGATTTAGCTGTCTCCCCTTCTGGATGCCTTCTCAGATCTGCCCCTCTTCCACCCCTGCCCCCAATACATGGCTAGGTGCTCCTTTGACTGCCAAATGCACTTGCACTTGCACTTGCACTTGCACTTGCACTTACCCTAGTGATAAAACCTAAGCTCCTTGAAGTAGGAGATTATATTTTTGTACTGCATGGCATCTCCAGATCATAACATCTTCCTCAGAATGCTGTTAGCATTTCAGCATTTGATAAAGTTACTTTTTTAATCTAAGGAAATTGCTCTCTTTTCTCTGTTCCAAACCACTTTACTCATACTTCTGTCATGGAATTTATTACTTACTAGAGGCCCAATGCATGAAAATTTGTGCAAGAGTGGGCCTTCCTTCCCCTGGCTGCCTGCACCAGCTTCCCTCTGGCACCCAGCACCCTGGCTTCCCTCCTCCAGCTGCCCGCGGGCACCCAGGACCCGGGCTGGCTTCCCTGCACCCTGGCTTCATCAGGAAGAACGTCCAGAATGACATCCAGAAGACATCTGGTCTAATTAGCATATTACCCTTCTATTATTATAGACTAGAGGCCCGGTGCACAAAAATTTGTGCACTCGGGGTGGGGGGAATCCCTCAGCCCGGCCTGCGCCCATTTACAGTCCAAGACCCCTTGGGGGATGTCCACCTGTCAACTTAGGCCCACTCCCCGGGGGATCAGGCCTAAGCTTGCAGTCAGACATCCTTCTGGCAGCCAGGGAGCCCTCGAGGGATGTCTGACTAAAGGCTTAGGCACCCAAGGGATCGGGTCTAAACCGTTACTTGGACATTCTTAGTGCTGCCACAGAGGTGGGAGAGGCTCCTGCCACAACCACTACGCTGGCCAGCCATGAGCCAGCTTCTGGATGAGTGGCACATCCCATATGGAAGTGCACTGACCACCAGGGGGCAGCTCCTGCATTGAGTGTCTGCCCCCTGGTGGCCAGTGCACATCATAGCAACCAGTCATTCTGCCATTCAGTCAATGTGCATATTAGCCTTTTATTATTATTATATAGGATGTCCCTATTTCCCCCCTTTTGCCCCCTCTACCCAGCTCTTGCCCCCCACTTCTCTCTGGCCATCACCATACTGTTGTCTGTGTCAATGGGTTGTGCATATATTTTCTTTGGCTAATCCCGTCTTTAAATTCACTTCTTTAAATTTTTATTTTCAGATAAGTGCTTATAACTGCACTATTATATATTTTCTATTATATCATTTAGAATTAAGATTTTTTTAATTGAACCCTTGTAAATTTTAGCACAATTTAATAAATTATGCTAGAAGCAATTAGGAGATTTTTCATGTAATGCATACACATTTCAATTAATATTTTATTAATTTTTAATTTTTTAATATTTTAATTTGAAATAATCTCATACATGTAAAAAAAACTATAAAATACTACAGCATATTATATGTACCATTCACTCAATTTCTTAGGTGTTAATAATTTAAACATAACCATTATACAACTAACAAAATTTGGAATATATTTTTCTTATAGTCTCTTTAATGTTACTTAATCCATTTACTTTGTTTTTGTTAATCTTCACCCAAGGATATTTTTTCATTAAATTTTAGAGAGAGTGAAGGGAAAGGGAGAGACACATTGATTAGTTGCCTCCTCCACATGCTCTGATAAGGACTGGGGATCAAGCCAGCAACTGAGGTACATGCCCTTGACTGGAATTGAACATGGGACCCTTCAGTCCACGGGCTAATGCTCTATCCACTGAGCAAAGCAGGCTGCAGCTTAATTCATTTACTTTTAATCTATATGTGTCTTTATATTTAAAGTGGGTGTTGTTTTTGATTCACCCTCATAATCTGTCTTTTAATTGGTGCATTTATGCCATTGACTTTCAGAGTGCTTACTGATAGAGTTACTGCCATATCAGGCGGCTTCTGCGGCTTCTGGGGCGGGCCTGCCTTGCCGCCCGGGACCCACCGATCTCAGGTCCTGGGGCGGCAAGGCACGGCCGGCTGCTGGGGCTTTCTGGGGCGGGCTTGCCTTGCCGCCCCTGGGAGTCCCGAGGCGGCCAGCCTGCCCTGGATGGCGGCGCACTGGCGGTTCGCACTGTCCTGCCTACAGTATGCAAATTAGCTGCCATATTTGTGGTGGTTAATTTGCATATCGTGCTGGTTAGCCAATGGGAGGCATAGCAAAGGTACAGTCAATTACCATGTTTGTCTATTATTAGATAGGATTATTATTTTTGTATGTTGTTTCCTCTCCCAAAGAAACTATTACCTCTTACTAATCTTTGCATTCCTGTGGTTGGCAAGTTCTGTGCATTGAACAGAGTAAGAATGTTCTGAATATTCGCTATATTAAAAGTAACCAAACTCATAAAAGGCAATTATAATGTAGTAAAACTGATTTTGTGATTAGCTTATGAACTGGATCTGGAGACATTTTCTTTTGTAACTTTGTCAGAAGGCATGTGAGGACCTTGGGGATATTGGCTTAAACTCATTTGGTGGCAAGAAACAAATTGGCTTAAATAGAAAAGAAGAGATTCTTACTATAAGTAGTAGGGCTGCTGTTGAAACTCTGGAATGGGTTAGACTTGGGCACTCAATCTCTGGCAGGAAAATTCTGTCACTCCTCTCTACCTCCTCTTTGCTTCAGTCCTCCCACTCACCAAGATCTTTCATTCTTTTCTTTTCTTTTCTTTCCTTCTTTTTTTTTTCTTCTTTCCTTCTTTATGAACATTTATTCCAATAATGCCAGCAGTATGGCAGAACAGCAGGTCATCCACAAAAATCTGCTCTTTTCTCTCTTTTCTTCGCTGATAACAATGAAGGCAGAGGAGGGAAATGCTGTTGATAACAATTCCCTGAGGTTGCAGGTGGCCTCCTACAGTTCCAGACTTTGCAGCTCCTCCATTCAAAAGAGATTCCACAGCCCTAGCTGGTTTGGCTCAGTGGATAGAGCATCTGCCCATGGACTGCTAGTAAAGAGTTCCCAGTTTGATTCCGGTCAAGGACACATACCTTGGTTGCAGGCTTGATCCCCGGCCCTGGCCAGGGTGCTTGTGGGAGGCAACCAATCAATGTGACTCTCTCACATCCACGTTTCTCTCTGTCTCCTCCCTTTCTTTCCACTCTTTCTAAAAGAGTCAATGGAAAAGTTTCCTCGGGCAAGGATTAACAAAATGAGAGAGAGAGAGAGAGAGAGAGAGAGAGGGAGAAATTCTACACTGAAATTAGATTATTTTATCCAGTCCCAAATTGAGAGTGAAGCTTTGGCCAGTGTGGTCCAGTTGGTGGAAGCATTGTCCCATTCACCAAAAGGTGGCAGGTTTGATTCCCAACAGGGCACACATCCAGGCTGTGGATTCCATCCCTAGTTGGGGCACATGCAGGAGGCAGCGAATCAACGTTTCTCCCTCACTCTCCTTCTCCTTTCCTCTCTCTAAACTCAATTTTTTTTAAATAAATAAAAAATAAAACAAAATAAATTTAAAATAAGAGAGAGAGAGTGAAGTGACTGATTTATCCAGTTTGTATCAAGTGCCTACTCCTAGTTCAATCAATTGTAGGATTATCCAGCAAATAGTTGGCTAAATGTTATCCCTGTAGGTATGAGGGTGGGGGAGTAGTGGCCCTAATACATTATCCACTACACTGAGCCACCCAGGTCAGAGTTTAAAAGGAGGACAGCACGTCAGTGGGAGGGGGCATGGGTCCTACACAACTAGGACTGGCCCTAAACTTAATAGTCACCAAATGCAATATAGGTAGGTGGGGTCAGGTTTGAAGTGACTTGGCAGACAGGAAGGGCCTAGAACTCATCCCTCATCACATCAGATATGACCACTTATGGTCCATACTCCTTTGGAAGGTCCCATCTTGCTCAATGGTAGCTTTCCAGTGGGTAAAGGTTGGCCAGCAGGTTAAGGCACTGGGGCCGGGGACTAATGGCAGCTTATGATTTCTAGTATGTTTTGTGACCAGCAGCATATCATCACCCAAACTGACTGCTTTGAAAGGCATCATTTATTTATGTAGCTAAATATGTTTTGGTAGGAAAAAAATTAATCTAATTTATGGTAGCATGTCTCATACCACTTTTTATGTACTTATAGAAGAAGATGATTTTGAGCAAGCTGTATAGTTAATGTCTCATTTGCTTTACTAATGGAAAAATGACAAAGGAAAATTAACAAACAAACTGAATTTTCTGATCTACTCTGCTGCTTATTGCCATTTGTTAGCTACTATTCTAGAATTGTGTGGACTTTTACTTCTTTTTTAAAAATATATATATTTTTTTTTGCCCTAACCGGTTTGGCTCAGTGGATAGAGCATTGGCCTGTGGACTCAAGGGTCCCAGGTTCGATTCCGGTCAAGGGCATGTACCTTGGTTGTGGGCACATTCCCAGTAGGGAGTGTGCAGGAGGCAGCTGATTGATGTTTCTCTCTCATCGATGTTTCTAACTCTCTATCCCTCTCCATTGCTCTCTGTAAAAAATCAATAAAAATATATATTTTTTTTTTATTTCAGAGATGAAGGGAGAAGGAGAGAGAGATAGAAACATCAATGATGAGAGAGATTCATTGATTGGCTGCCTCTTGCATTTGAGATTAAGGAGGGACTGTAAGAAAGATGACATGATTAAAAAAAAAAAAAGATTACAGGAAGGTGGGAGGAGACAGCAGGGGGATGGGATTACAGGACAGCTAAGAGTATGTGCTCTCTGTAGGGGTCTGAAAGGGGGAATTTGAAAGGTGTGTATTCTTTACCCACTTAATTTTCATGTTTCCATACATTCCTTTCCGATTAATTCCACGACTATAAAACTCTTATCAATCACACTCCTCTCCATGCCAGGTCGTCTTCTCAAGTCAGAGCACATCTACACGTTGTCCACAAGATGGCAGTGAAAGCCCACTGACACTTCATACTGCAAAGAAGGAGAAAAATTAGTCAAGTCAGAAAAGGGGTGGGACTTTCTAATCTTGGACTATTACATTTTAGAACCTCAGATACTGGGCTTTAAAGAAAAAAAATTAAAATGTTGAATGCTACATTAATGGCAAAGTGTTTTTAGTAATCTAACTAGATTACAGTTTCTGGTGATTTTTTAATGAAACAAAAATGCTTCTGAACACCACTGCCTGGGTAAAAGTGATAAGATATTTTTAAAAGACGTTCTCAGTAATCTGTTTAGTGAAGTTTCTTGGCTGGGGAGGGAATAGAAAGTGGCATTCCTCAATATGCTTGAAAACTTACACTTTTTCATATCCAAACAAGGCATAATAGAGAAAGTCCCCTGAATGGACATCATCAGCTGCTGGAGACTGGATCAGATTTGCACCTAAATTCTGGACTTTTAAAAAATATATATATTTATTGATTTCAGAGAGGAACGGAGAGGGAGAGATGGAAACATCAATGATGAGAGAAAATCATTGATCGGCTGCCTCCTGCACTCCCCCTACTGGGGATTGAGCCCACAACCTGGGCATGTGTCCTTGACTGAAATCGAACTGGGGACCCTTTAGTCTGCAGGCTGATGCTCTATCCACTGAGCCAAACCAGCAAGGGTTGAATTCTGGACTTTTGAAGTCAACCTTCTCTTCTTTCTCTATGACCTCCCTCATTTCTCAAACCACTCACTGAATTAGTGAGACAATTGTGATCTTAATAGTTTTGAGTTTCAGATTTTTTGTTCATACCTTTTTAAACTGTCCATTATTGTATGGAAATAATGCATTAACATACTTAAAACAATGCCTGGCACATAGTAGGTGCTCAAAATGACAATTGTTATTTTTACCTCCAACTTTTACTTAATTTTGAAAGTGAACATATCACTTAATTATAGTGATTTGTGTACCATTCTCATCATTTGTGCCTAATGATCATGGAACAAAATTATGATTATGCCTAGTGTTCATTTACATGCAGATTAAGTATCAAACTTTTTATATTTTATATCTAGAAAAAATTCATCTATTTGCAATCATTAAAATTTTTGTTACTCTAGCCTAGTTGGCTAATTAAACAACGTAATACACACACACACACACACACACACACACACACACACACAAATGTTACCTAAGCCCATAGTGTGTCTCAAAGCACATATTTTCCAAACTGGTTGAGGAGGAAGATGACCTGCTGACTTTCCTCACCTTTGTTATGGAGAAAGTACACGGATTAAGTGATCTAGTTTCAACTATACAACTTACAGCTCCATTGGCGCTCCATTGAAAACAAGCTAAGAATTCTTTTTTTTAATATATTTTATTGATTTTTTACAGAGAGGAAGGGAGAGGGATAGAGAATTAGAAACATCGATCAGCTGCCTCCTGCACACCCCCTACTGGGGATGTGCCCACAACCAAGGTACATGCCTTGACTGGAATTGAACCTGGGACCCTTCAGTCCGCAGGCCGATGCTCTATCCACTGAGCCAAACCGGTTAGGGTTAAGAATTCTTTTTGTCTTGGGAAGTAGACAGGAAATCTTTACTTCACTCATATTTCATAAATGTAGATCTAGGAAATAAGAAAAGTGAGGCCTAGAAATGCCTCTGGATTAAGTTTGTACAAACTACCACTGGGCACCATGTGATCCAGTGTCTATGGGAGTCTCATGCAAAGATAATGAGACTACAAATAAATAAAATAAAAAATTAAAGAGCAGAAGTTACAATGGACACTACAGAAAAACAAAAGATTATACAAGTATACTATAAAAGGCTATTTGACACCAAATTTGATAACCTGGAAGCAATAGAAAAATTATTATAAATATACAACTTTTCTAGCCTGAAGCATGGAAAAATGGAAAACCTAAATAGATCAATCAACAATAGGAAGTTGAAACAGCAACCAAAAAACAAAAGTCCAGGATTAGATAGCTTCACTGGTGAATTCTACCAAACATTCAAAGAAGATTTAATATCTAGCCTCAAACTCTTTTTTAAAAAATGGAGAAGAGGGAATACTTCCTAACTCATTTTACAAGGCCAACATTACCCTGATACCAAAATCTGGCAAGGACAGCACAAAAAATGAAAATGACAGGCCAATGTATCTGATGAACATAGATGCAAAAATCCTCAGCAAACTATTAGCAAATCAAATACACGGCAACTGTGTGCAGGAATCTGTTTAATATAGCTACATTTCATCAGTGAAGAAGTTGTTACAAGAAAAAAACCTTTTTGAAAGATTATAAACCAAAATAAATTTACTTCAATCCTTGCACAAAATATAGAGAAAAGGAAGGATCCCACAGGAAGGACAACCTATTAGTTTGCTGGGGCTGTGATAACCAAATGCCGCACACTGGGATTTTTATTTTCTCAGTAATGGAGGCTAGAAATCCAAGATCAAGGTTTCGTCAGGTTTGGTTTCTTCTGAGGCCCCTCTCCCTGGCCTGCAGATGGCCACCTTCTGACTGTGTCCTCACATGGCCTTCCCTCTGTGCACACGTGTCTGGGTCCTAATCTCCTCTCCTTGTAAGGACAGCAGCCAGTTGGATTAGGGCCCACTCATCTGGCCTCATTTTACCTTGTTATCTCTTTAAAAGCCCTTTCTCCAAATACAGCCACATTCTGAGGTATTAGGGCTTAGCACTTCCACATATGAATTATAAGGTGCCACAATTCAGCCCATAGCAGAGACTTAAATTATATTGGATTATAGTTGGATATGCTTTTAAGGACTTTAAAGATATTAATAGAAGTGTTTAATTAAGCTAAATTAAATCCAAATGGCAAATAGAATGACAGGTTATGGAATCTGGGGTTGGGAGGAAGCTTAGAGTACAGGGAGTTGAACTTCCTTCTCAGTGTGGGGATACCTTTTCCACAATTCCCAGCTTCCTCTGCTTAAGCATAACTCCTGTATCAAAATCCAATCACTTGCCCTTGTTCTGCCATCTGAAGCAACATCTTTAGCATTCTTCAGAGGACGGCTTTCAAATATTTCAGGAAGTTTATCATTTCCCCATGACCTTGTCTTCTGTAGTCCAGCTTCCCCTGACAGTGCCTTGACATCCTATATTATAAAAGCCTAATATGCTAAGTGTCCAGTCGTCTGGTCAACCAATCAAAGCATAATATGCTAATGATATGCTAAGGCCGCTCAATTGCTTGCTATGATGTGCACTGACTACCCAGGGGCAGACACTCAGACCAGTAGGTTAGCTTGCTGCTGGGGTCCAGCCAATAGGGACTGATCAAGATGGGCTGGACATGCCCTGGAGCCCTCCCACAGTCCCTCCCCAGCTGGCCAACCTCCCACATTCCTCCCCAGCCCCGATCATGCACTGGTGGGGTCCCTCGACCTGGCCTGCACCCTCTCGCAATCCAGGACCCCTCAGGGGATGTCGGAGAACTGGTTTCGGCCCAATCCCACAGGCCAAGCTGAGGGGCCCCACCGGTGCACGAATTCATGCACTGGGCCTCTAGTTTGTTATATAACAAGATATTTAAACGTCTTGCCATCTCAGTGGTGTTAAAAAGTGTATCCTCTCTAACTGAATTAGCATGTTCATTTTTTTTTAATCTGGCATTTTTTTAAAAGAATTGTGTTTCACACAATTGATTTTTTCTGTGTAAAGGTTATCCTCAACTAGTAAAAAAAGTTCACTAAATTCTCTGTAGTACAGAAACACCCCATTCTTAGGATATTTTAACTCACACAGTTTCATAAATTAAAAAGAAATCTGCCATATGGAACAACAGTATCATTTTTGCCTGCCTCCCATAGATGGCACTGCAGACTGTGCACAGAAACATTAGCAAGATTAGTGCTTCCCAGCCCCTTCTTTCGCAGGACAGCTGGAAAGTAAGAGTATTTTTGTGGAGTGAATAAACAAGGAGGTGGCAGCCAAAGAAGACTAGCCTGGGGGTCACCTGAAGGCACCGCTGGCTGTCCCAAGGTCTGAGGAAGATTGACATTTTGGCACATCTTTGAATGCATTACAGCCCACAGTGCATCTTGGTTGGGAGTTCTGATCTAGGTCATCTTCTTATTAATTTGGAACCTATACTGAGTTTACATCTTTAAAGTGTATTTATACATATTAATCCCAACATTTATGTCAGTGACAGCTGTGAGAACTTTGAAGGTATTGTGAATAAGAATAAGAATTTGAAGAAGACAATAATAAAAGCAGAGATTTTAAAATGGAAACTCGTGATACTGAAATATACAGTGAAATGGAACAAAACATTTGAAAGTAGAAACAATTCTGAAGGGCAAAGAATTAATCATGCCATTGAGAATGTTGAAGCCTTAAACCCCCATCTCACTGCATAAGGCAGTGGTTCTCAACCTGTGGGTCTCGGCCCCTTTGGCGGTTGAATGACCCTTTCACAGGGGTTGCCTAAGACCATCCTGCATAGCAGATATTTACATTACGATTCATAACAGTAGCAACGAAAATAATTTTATGGTTGGGTCACCACATGAGGAACTGTATTTAAAGGGCCCGAAGGTTGAGAACCACTGGCATAAAGGATGGGGCCTTTAAGGAAGGGATTCAAGTTAAATGAGGTCATAAGGGTGGAGCCATGATATAGCTGGCATCCTTATAAGCAGGGACACCAGAGAGAGATATATCACTCCCTGCCACGTGAATGTTACTGGAGAATTTAACTCCCTTGACGCAAGAGAGCGTGAGGTGGAGATTCGTGGGGTGCCGCTGAAATAAGTATTGACAGAAGCTCCCACGGGAAGATGGGATGTGGAAGATGTTATTGGTGTGGAGTTACATTTCTTGGGTTCCAAAGTCCCCTGTCCCTTGAGCCAGTCCTGGAAAAGGTGCAGCTGGGGTTCCAGCTGGGCCAGAAACAAGGCCAGTGTCCAGAGCTTCCGTTCCATGTGGCAGCTGGATGTGGTTCAGCATCTGAGCTCATTAAAGTAGACTGGTCCATGGGTGGAGTCCAATATGGCCGTGTGCCGTGTGAGCACAGGGAAACGCATCCCCCTGCCTCAGGAGAGCCAGGAAACAATGCGTGAGAGGAAGAGACAGAACTTCCGTTGTTGGGAGTTTAAATATTTAGGTTTGGTGTGCTTGCAGTGGCCATGGCCATCCTGGCCACTAACTTGTGTTCAGGTATGACAGACAGGTAGGCAGCTTCCCGCCTCACTCAGACCTTACTGGGCATGTGTCTAAACGGCCTTTGTCGAGTCTCTTCCCCCGCCTATTAGCGGGGAACAGACTTGGAGAATGTTAAAAGCAGCTTTTGGCAAAGCTGTATAAATGGCATGTCTGTATCATCTGCTCTCCCCTTTCGTTCCTTTCCTGTTAAATAATAACCAGGTCATTATAACGGCTGAATTGGAATTATATTGGAATTATAGTTGGATATGTCTTAAAGGACCTTAAGGATATTAAAGTCCTTAAAGACATATCTCCATATGACAGATTTATTTTTATGAAACTGTGTGAGTTAAAATATCCTAAGAATGGGGTGTTTCTGTACTACAGAGAATTTAAATTTTTTTTACTAGTTGAGGATAACCTTTAATTACACAGAAAAAAATCAATGATGTGAAACACAATTCTGACGACACAGTGAGAAGGCAACAGTCTGCAAGATAGCTCTCACCAGAATCTGACTGTGCTGGCACCCTGATCCTGAACTTCCAGTAACCAGAGCTGTGAGAAATAAATGTTGTTTAAGCCACCCAGCCTGTGGTGTTTTGTTATGGCAGCCCAAGCTAATACACCATTTTTCTACAACAAATAATTAGTAAGAAAAAAAAAAGTAACTCACAAAATGGAAACACTTGAATGTGTGTCAAGATGATCAGGGTCAATATCCAACTCCCATTAACCCTTTATGAGGTTGTTCAGGCCGGGTAGCTCATTGGTTATTGCATCATCCCAGATATACCAATGTTGTGGATCCATCAATGGTCAGGGCACATACGAGAAGCAACCAATGAATGCAGAAATAAGTGGAACAACAAAATCAATGCCTCTCTCTCTCTCTCTCTCTCTCTCTCTCTCTCTCTCTCAATAAAAGTAAATAAAGTCCTAAGAAAGTACTGCTTCTATAAGAAGCCAGGGGAATGCTAGGCCCATTTTAATCTGTACCACATCAACATGAGTGGTAGCAGGTTTAGGGAATACCCTGCAGCTGCTAAGAGGTTCCCTTACCATCATCAAGAAGGGACAGGTGGGTTGGATGCTGCGTGTGTTTCCAGTGGCGGTGGTTCCGACTCCCTGCTCCCTGCTCCCTGCTCCCTGCTCCCTGCTCCCTGATGGTGGTCCTGGCCAAATGGAGAGGCACTAACTCTAAGAGGAGATAAAGACTTGCAACGGACCACGGTTCTCAAAGTGTGATCCCGGGAATGGAGGAGAGGGAGGTGTTTGCTAAAGTCAAAACTATTGTTCTAGCCCTCGCCGGTTTGGCTCAGTGGATAGGGTAGCGGTTCTATTCCGGTCAAGGGCACAGGTGGGGGTTGCAGGAATGATCCCCAGTGGAGGTCGTGGAGGAGGCAGCCGATCAATAATTCTCTCTCATCAATTATTCTCTCTCATGAAAAAAACCCACCATTTTTCTAAAAGTTGATGTTATTTACCTTTTCTACTCTCATTCGCTCCCTAATGTAGTGGTTTCCAGTGATCACGTGATGTGTGGTGACGCCATCACAATGGTGACTAGTGGAATGTTACTAGATTTAGTGTGGCGATCATATCATAGGGTATATAAATGCCAAATCACTATGTTGTACACCTCAAACCAATATAATACTGTATAACTATATTTTAGTAAAAATAAAAATTTGGGGAAAAAAGGAGGGACATGTCTTTCTCAATGGACTTTCATATATAAATAAAAATTATGTCCTGGGGATCCTTCCTACACAGAGTTTGGTCCATCAGCATCATCTGGGAGCTTGTCAGAAATACAGAATCTGTGCTCGCTTCAGCAGCACATATACTAAAATTGGAACGATACAGAGAAGATTAGCATGGCCCCTGCGCAAGGATGCCACGCAAATTCGTGAAGCGTTCCATATTTAAAAAAGAAAAACAAAAAGAAATGCAGAAGCTCAGCCCTTCCCAAACCTACCAAACTAGAATCTGAATTTTTAACAAGATCCTCAAGTGATTCACATGCACAGTGAAGTTTGAGAGGTACCACTTTACTAGTACAACTTATATCAGCAAAAGGAGAGTAAGCTTGGTTCTAAAGTTACTAAGAACTGGTCTGCCCTTCTGTTTGGTGGAAATGCAGTGTGGCCTAGGAAGGTACACTCTTTAACTTACTCTAGACTTGGGAATATCTCTGATTTTCAAACCTAACCTATTCATATGTAAGAGTGTCTAAGGTTCTAAAATTAGGTTGTATAGCCCTGCTGTCTTCTTTTTTTAAAAAAAAAAATATTTTTATTTATTTCAGAGAGAAATGGAGAGGGAGAGAGAGATAGAAACATCAATGATGAGAGAGAATTAGATCGGCTGCCTCCTGCACACCCCCTACTGGGGACTGAGTCTGCAACCTGGGCATGTGCCCTGGACCGGAATCGAACCCAGGATCCTTCAGTCCACAGTCTGACGCTCTACCCACTGAGCCAAACCAGCTAGGGCTGTCTTCTTTAAAAAAACAAAAACAAAAACATTTTTTTTAAAGAAGTAAGCTTCAGACATAGAAAATAGAGACATAGCCAGAGGTAAATGAAGCATCTGGAAATATTTGTTTACAATTATTATTTTATATATCTTTTTATTGATTCAACCAGGAAGGGAGACAGAGAGAGAGAAATAGAAATATCAATGATGAGAGAGAATTATTGATTGGCTGCCTCCTGCACACCTCCCACTAGGGATTGAGCTCGCAACATGGACATGTGTCCTTGACCGGAATCAAACTCCGGGACCCTTCAGTCCGCAGGCTGACGCTCTATCCACTGAGACAAACCGGCCAGGGCAACATATTTTTATTGATTTTAGAGAAAGGAGGGAGAGGACAAGAGAGATAGAAACATCAATGATGAGAATCGTTGGTCGGCTGCCTCCTGCATGCTCCCCACTGGGGATCAAGCCTGCAACCCAGGCACCTGCCCTGACCAGGAATGGAACTGTGACCTCCTGATTCATAGGTTGACACTCAACCACTGAACCACACTGGCCAGGAATCCCTGCTGTTTTCTGAAAACAGACTGCAGAGCATAATTTAGCTTTTCTTTATAATTGAGGACCAAAGCTATGAATATCTGTATATTTACAGTGATGTCCTAAAGAGCTTTCAGGTTATATACAGGGTAGGCAAAAGTAGGTATACAGTTGTTCATATGGAAAATAATACAATAATTAATAAATAATAATACAAGAATAGACTCGGTGTTTTGTGTACTCACAACTATAAACCTACTTTTGTCAACCCTGTAATAGGTACTCAGTAAATAGTGTTCCATTCATTCAATTCCCTTCAAATACCAGGTTAGAAATTCTCAGATGGCAGAGACTTGTGGGCTGTTTGTCATATTCCCAGTGGAATATTTAGGGCTGTTCAGCTTAACTGATTACCTCAGACTGCTGTGCATTTTCAGTTCCATTTTTCCAATTTTCTTTTCTTCCTTGTACGTATTCTGCCAACTAATAGCGATTGTGGCTCTCAACGTGTCTATATAAACAGCATTTCCTTCCCCTGTCATGTGGTTTATGTTTAATTTACTGTGGGGTAAGTGAATGACTATAGAAATTACAGTATACTTGAAATAATAATCAAATATTCTAAGTGAGAATTTAAGAGAATGTCCTGTAAGTGCATGCACTGTTATGCATAGGTTGGCTATGTGGTAATTATTTGCCTAATAATCCCATCCTTTCATTTTTCTTTTAGGATCTTAGGTGTGTCATAGACCATTAAGACTTAATAGTTAAATGACATCAGCATACATACAAAATTATCTTTCCTCATATTATGAACAGTAGAACTCAACTTAGAATGCCATAATGAAAAGAAAAATCAATGATTCACACGGAACAGGAAAAAAAAAAGCCATGGCTGGTTGGCTCAGTGGATAGAGGACTGGAGGGTCCCAGGTTTGATTCCAGTCAAGGGCACATGCCCAGGGTGCACGCTGGATGCCCAGTAGAAGGCGTGTAGGGGGCGTGCAAGAGGCAGCCAATCAATGATTCTCCTTCCTTATTGAAGCTTCTATCTCTCTCCCTCTCCCTTCCTCTCTGAAATCAATAAAAATATATTTTAAACAACAACAAAGAAAAGAACACAGCAAGTTTGCAGGAAAAAAGAAGTCAAGAAATCCAAATACAAGAAAGTCCATAGAAATATATCTGCATGGGATCTTTGGAGACAGATTCTATCTTATTTATCTTTGTATCCCTAACACCTGGCCTACCAAAAATGCAATGTGTAAATAGATCAGATAAAGGAGAAGAAAGAAGAAAATTACTTCTCCCCATTGGGAGAGGGACAACTATTAAGGAATGCCACTAAAAGATAAAAGATGTTTGGCCAGATAGATCACTCCTCAGAGCATACATTGTCAGAATATGCTAAGGTTGCTAGTTCCATCCAAGGTCAGGGCACGTATAAGAATCAACCAATGGTGGCCCTGGCCAGTTTGGCTCAGTGGGGAGAGCCCACTTCCGCCTGTGGACCTAGGGTCCCGGGTTCGATTCCGCTCAAGGGCACATGCCCCGGTTGCGGGCTCGAGCCCCACTAGGGGGCGTGCAGGAAGCGACTGATCCACGACTCTCTCTCATTGATGATGTTTCTCTTTTCCTTCCTCTCTGAAATCAATAAAAATATATTTTAAAAAATCAACCAATGAATGCATAAACAAGTGGAGTAACAAATCAATGTTTCACTTTCTTTCCCTTTATCTCTCTCTCTCTCAAATCAATAAGTAAAAATTTTAGAAAGATCAAAGATGTTCAACAAAAGTCCATTAATGTGCAGGCCTCCTTCTCTCAGGGGCAGCCTATGCCTAGCACAGCGCCCCCAGCTCCTGGCGGCCGACTGGTGCCTAGTGAGAGGACCACCGGCTGGCTGCGCGCAGGGCCCCCTGGGTCTTGGGTCCGTAGGCCCCTCCATCGCACAACGCGTGGCCTCCTGAGAAAGTGCCTGTCTAGCCAATACAGGTGTCCCAGTTTTGACGCAAAAAGAAATTGCCCCTCAGGCCTACGCATTGCACAGGAATAAGAATGTTTGCCTTGGAGTGGAACGCTGAAGGTCTGGTCAGGTTAGAGCGGACGCGCTCGGTGCTCGGTGAAGCAGGCACTGTCCTGGACAGCCACATCCGGGCCCTCCTGATGCAGGGTGCCCTCCGAGCCCGGGGTCGTGGGAGAGTTTAGAAATCCGTTCCTCCTCGGTGCCCGCAACCTGTCCCCTTGTGCTCTTTTGTTTTTCTCCGCTTCCGGGTCCTCTGCTGCAACCATGCTCCGGCAGATCCTCGGGCCAAGAAGCGTCCAAGCCTGATCTCCCTCTTTGTATTTATTGGAGCCAGAGGTACTGGGGCAGCGCTGTTCATCGTGCGCCTGGCAGTGTTCAATCCCGATGTCTGTTGGGAAAGAGTCGCCCAGAACCGTGGAACAAAGTGGGTCCCGATGACCGACACAAGTTCTCCTCAGTGAACGCAGAATACAGCAAACTCAGAAAGAAGACCCAGACTTCTCTAACCTGCTTAGCATGAAGGTCTTCCAGAAGCCACTCACTCGCACAGGTTCCCCCCTCCAGCGGTTCTCAACCTGTGGGTCGCGACCCCTTTGGCGGTCCAACGACCCTTTCACAGGGGTCGCCTAAGACCATCCTGCATATCAGATATTTACATTACGATTCATAACAGTAGCAACATTACAGTTATGACGTAGCAACGAAAATAATTTTATGGTTGGGTCCCAACATGAGGAACTGTATTTAAAGGGCCAGAAGGTTGAGAACCACTGCGACTTCTCCTTGAAAGGCATGAACTTATGTTGGTGTATTGTGTCGGGGTTTACACTGTTTAAAAAATACTTGAAAAAGAAGGTTGGATGTGACTTAAAAACTAGATAATTTAAAAAAAACTGCCGGAGAAAGACGTGAAGCAAGGTTGCAATAAAGCAAGAACTGGACTATGGTTTTTTGAGATGGAGATGAGCGTTCAGTTGTCTAAAGCTTCCACAGCTTCTGTTACAGAGAAAATACGTGTCCTGAGGTGGGGGTGACAAACAGTGGCACGTGTGTCAGAGTTTGACACTCAGAAAAATGTCCCTTCTGCACCCGTGACAGCGCACTCTTTCCCGCTGAATACAGACTTGACCTCTGCATTTGCCTCAACGCAGCCTGACAACCAGAATTGACAAGGGACCCATCATACTTGGCGTTCCTGGCACTTGAATCACCCACATACAAACTTTCACTTTTTCTTAAGTAAAAAAAAAAAAAAAAATCATTTTATTACTAAAGCTCTGCCATATATTTCTAGTGGGTGCCGATGGTCACCTGCCACGCTCGCACCAGGTTGTCTGGGTTGCCGGCAAAGAGAGTCAGCCATGGGCAGACCAGGCCAGAGAGATGCCCTGGGGTGCCTCTGCCTTGCTGCTGACACTGATAACTGCTTGCTTCAATTCATCTACACAGACCTTGCCCTCCACAAACTTGCGCTTTTAATGGTTGGCAAAAGATTGCAGCGATGTCCTGAAGAAAAGGGCCGTCGCATCCCAATATCCAAAGGAAGGAACCCGTTCAGCTCAATTTCGCTGTTCAAAAGCGGTGGTTCTCACATTTTCCTGTGGATCGGAATCATCCAGAGAACTTGCTGTTGGGTCCTAACTCCAGCGTTCAGTAGGTCTGGGTGGCACTTGAGAATTTGCATGTCAAACGCTGAGATCCACCATTCTGAAGACACTGGAATACATTCTAAATATGTAAAACTGAAAATCCTTTGACAAGCAAAATAGTACCTCGTGATTAGCATAGCTTTATGAAGGAAGATGTAAGTTAACCCACTACAGTTTGTAGTGGATAAAGCGAAGATTTTTGAGCCAAGAGACTTTGGTTTGATCTCTGGTTCTACTATTTACTACTTCATGATTTTTACTAAGAGTACTTGAAATCTACAAACCTTAGTTCCTCACTGGTAAAATGGGGATAAGACAAAATCCCAGTTATTGTGAGGACTAAGTCGGGGTGGGGGGGTGTGGAATACACCCAAAGTGACTAGCACAGTGCCTGATACGCTGTAAGCATTCAACCCATCCTATTCCTCCTTCACTGAGAGCAGTCATGGAACATAAAGCAGTAGAGCGAAATAACATTGTCATAAAGGACCTGCCATGCAAAAGGTTTTTATAAACATGCTAGAAAAAGACTATGGCCGATTAGTGGACTAGTGGAAGCAAGATTGTGGGGAAGATCTGTTAAAGAATACCATCTCCCTCTATGTAGAAGTCTCTCCAAAAGAGATGGGGTTCACCTTCATTCCACATACCTCAGATTATAATGGGCTTCTCACACTCAGGAGGATACATTCCAGTGGCAGAAAGCCAATTGTCTAGTTATTCCATTGTGCACATAACCGTAGTCCTTAATGCAGAGCTTTTTTTCTGAACCATTTTTTCAAAGGACTGCTGAGTGTTGAAACCTGTAATTGTGTAATCTTGATGAAGCAGATCTTTTGCTTATTTGGGCTTAGGTTTCTGTGAAGCTGGAAAGCCTGTGGGAAAGGACTTGCCCTTTTGTGTTTATCAAGCATAATGTATTGTTGAAAATCCTCAGTCTCCAAAGACCTCAGTTCTCTTAACAAAAAGATTTCAATCAAGAGACAAAGTGTACCCAGGCCAGCCTGGCTTAGTTGGTTGAGTGTCCTCCCATGCACCAAGAGGTTGCTAGTTCAATTCCTGGTCAGGGCATATACCTGGGTTTCGGGCTCCATCTCCAGTGGAGGGTATGCAGAAGGCAGCCAATCGATGTTTCTCTATCATCAGTTTGTTGTTACTCCCCAACAGAGGATATTTTTCCTTTGATTTTTAGGGAGAGTGGAAGAGAGAGGAAAAGACAGAGAAACAATGATGTGAGAGAAACACATTAATTGGTTGTGTTCTGCAAGAGCCCTGACCAGGGCCCAGGCTGGGGAGGAGCCTGCAACCAAGGTACATACCCTTGATTGGAATCGAACCTGGGACTCTTTGGTCCCCAGGTCAATGCTCTATCCACTGAGCAAAACCGGCTAGATTTAACATTGATGATTTTATCTTCTTTCCTTTTCCCTTCCTCTCTCTAAAAAATCAATAAAAATATACTTAAAGATAAATAAATGTGTTGTTTTTTTTAAAAAGAGACAAAGTATAGAAAAGCAAGCAAGAATTTATTGACTGCAGCAAAATAAATAAGGAAGGGCATAGAAGAAGCAACAGGAGAGGTTAGGCTGGGCTGCTTTGGCTCACTGGGAAGTCAGAGAACAGGGAGCCTTGGAGACAAGTCCAGGGGGTTAGCCCAGGATCAGATGCTGCTGCCCATTCCCCTGGTTGCAAGTCTCAAGGGGACCCTTAGAGGTTAGGGGATAGGTGCCTGCGGGGTAAGGATAGGGGAAGGGAATGGCACTGGCATGCTCCCTGGAGGGAGAGTGGGTTGGATTGAGCTGCTGCTGTCTATTGCTCCCCTGGTTGCGTCTCACAGGGTTCCTTAGAGATTAGGGGATAGAGAGGGGGTGCAGGGGTGGGGGAGATGGTGGAGGAGAGGGATGAGGGCTCCCTGGAGGGAGACTGCTAGGACCTTTGTTTTCAGGGGTTTTAAAGGCTGGGTGTTTAGGAGAGGTCTTAGTGGAGAATTAATAGAACATTTATCAGCTTTATGCTGATGTACCAAAATGAGATTTATTATCTCAATTTGTCTGTCCTTGGGTGTGGTGGGGAAATAGTACTTAATTGGATTTCTGTTATCTGTCTCTCTGAGCAGGGTGGTTTAAGCTACTTACCCTCTGGTTGGGGAAGAGAAGTGCAAACTATTTACTCTTAAGTGTCCTTGGTTTAGAGCAGCGGTTCTCAACCTGTGGGTCGCGACCCCTTTGGGGGTCGAACGACCCTTTCACAGGGGTCGCCTAAGACCATCGGAAAACACATATAATTACATATTGTTTTTGTGATTAATCGCTATGCTTTAATTATGTTCAATTTGTAACAATGAAATTGGGGGTCACCACAACATGAGGAACTGTATTAAAGGGTCGCGGCATTAGGAAGGTTGAGAACCACTGGTTTAGAGAAAAATGGGATTTACAAGGTGTTTATCTGTCTTAGTTTCCCTATTCCACTTGTTCTAGAATTTTCCTAGCTTCTTACTATTCTATAACAAAAATACAAATCCAACCATTGAAATCCTTTTGCAATTCATTTGGTGTAATTTGAAGCATCGGGTATCACTAATTCATGACAACAGGTAAAGGGAAGCTTTGTATTATTTTTTTAATATATTTTTATTGATTTCAGAGAGGGAACGATAGAAACATCAATGATGAGAGAGAATATTCTCATTGATTGGCTGCCTCCTGCACACCCCCTACTGGGGATCGAGGCTGCAACCTGGGCATGTGCCCTTGACTGGAATGGAACCTGGGACCCTTCAGTCCGAAGGCTGATGCTCTATCCACTGAGCCAAACTGGCTAGGGCCTTTGTATTAATACTAGAAGGGGGTGGGGGGTGTCCCTCAGCCTGGCCTGCACCCTCTCGCAATCTGGGATCCCTCTCGAATCTGGGACCGCTGGCTCCTAACTGTTCACCTGCCTGCCTGTCTGATCACCCCTAAGCACACTCCTGCCTGCCTGATCGCCCCTAACCAGCTCTGCCTCGGCCCCACCTCGCAGCTTCCTCCAGAAGGACGTGGCCTGGAATGACGTCTGGAAGGTCATTTGGCTGTCCAGTCTAATTAGCATATTATGCTTTTATTATTATAGATGATCAACACACTTTGTTTTGTGTAGTCATTCAGTAAATTAGACCTTGCCATATCACATTCTGAATTCAATGTTTCTTAGCAGTCTTATTTCTATTACAGAATAATGGTGGACGCTCAAGGTTGCAAAACTGCAAAATGCCTTAGGAAAAGTAGTCCAGGGCTTGGTTGCCAGTGCGCATGCAGGGGCTGGCCAGAGAGATTCCAAGATTTCAATAGTGTGCCAGTGGTTCTCAACCTTCTGGCCCTTTAAATACAGTTCCTCATGTTGTGACCCAACCATAAAATTATTTTCATTGCTACTTCATAACTGTAATGTTGCTACTGCTATGAATCGTAATGTAAATATCTGATATGCAGGATGGTCTTAGGCGACCCCTGTGAAAGGGTCGTTGGACCGCCAAAGGGGTCGCGACCCACAGGTTGAGAACCGCTGGAGCAAGCCGAGTTCTGGCTTTAGAGGGAAGCTTCTGAACACCAACCAGAGGAGCCAACCCTTGGCAAAAACCAGGAGGGAGAGAAAGTCTGTCTTCGAGGTTCCCTTACTCTCTTCCCCTTCCCTAGATCTCAGTCGGTGGGGAAAGTTCTGAATTACCCTATTCTTGTTGAGATTCCTGTGTTTCTCAAACCCTGCGCGGCTCTTCGGAGGAAGGGTGGGTGGGGTCAGCCGGGTCTGGGCTCGGACGTCGCCCCGCAGCTGTCGGACCGCCTGTCGGCACCGCGCCCGGCCAGGCCTGCGTCCCAGCATCCGCCCCCCGCCCCCCCCCCCCCCCAAACCATGGGGCGTACCCTAGGCCCGTGATCGCACTGATTCAATAGGGATGGGTTAAATGCCATATTAGAGTAGGGGGGGGGGGGGTGGGGGGAA
>NW_005871401.1:240611-342200 GCF_000147115.1 Myotis lucifugus | reverse complement strand
TCCCGTCTTCCGTGGTGGTAAGTGCTCTCAGCGCAGGGATAGAGTCCCCCCTGAGAAGCCCGAGCCGGCCTTGTGGAACCCAAGTTTACCCCTAGGCCCCATATCCGCGGGCGGCCCGGGGGGTAGCCGGCGCGGGCCTCCATCCCTCGGGATCCCCCCCCTCCCCGGGCGCGGGAGTCGCCCCGAGCGAACCCTGCCCGTGAGCCCGGCGTGGGGCCTAGGCCGCGAGCGCGGGGTCTCGGGGAGACCGGGGTGGGGGAGCCTCCGAGGGGGGGCACTGGGCCCTTCCCGACTCGGGGAAACTGATTTCTGCGGTCCGGCGAGCACGCCGCCTCGGAGGGAGCTGAAGTTAGCGCTCAAGTTTTTCGGACAAAGGGGTGTCAATATGCACCCCAAGTGTAACTGTAACCCTGACCCAGTTCGGCCTCGAGATGTGTGGCTGCCGCCGCGGCTGCCGCTCCGGAGGTTGGGGTGCGCTCGTCGTCGTGGTGTTTGAAAGGGAGCAGGTGGCAGCTGGGGGCACACGAAGGCCTTTAGATGGGGTGCGTTCCCCCAGCTTCACTCTCAGAAACTCAGGAGCGTCCAGGGCCGGCCCTGCCGGGGTCCCGGCCTCGGTCCAGGCAGCAGCGGCGCAGCGAGAACGCCGCTCTCACACCAATAGGGCCGTGGCCGGTGAGGATGCGGGCGTTGCGAGCCGAGAATGGGCATCCCCGGGGTGTCCGCTCCCTGGTCCGGAGGTTTGGGACGTTCATGGATGCGGCCGGGGAGGGCGCGACTCTCTCTCCTGGATTTGGTAATATTTCAGAAGACAACCCCCAAGTGAGTGACTGGAAACTCTAGAAAGGTATCTGTCCTGTGTTTGCAAAAGAACAACACTGCACTGGTACTCTGCAAACGATTGTCAGGCCGACCTATTTTATCCAAGTTGTTAGTGAAAATTTACCGGGCTTTTTAATTTTTTATTTATTATATTTTTAAATATATTTTATTGATTTTAGAGAGGAAGGGAGAGGGAGTTAGAAATATCAATGATGAGAGAGAATCATTGATTGGCTGCCTCCTGCACGCCCCCTACTGGGGATCGAGCTCACAACCCAGGCATGTGCCCGTGACCAGAATCGAACCTGGGACCCTTCAGTCCACAGACCGAAGCTCTATCCACTGAGCCAAACCAGCTAGGGCTTTACGGGGCTTTTTAAAATCCTCACCTAAGAACAGGCTTATTGATTTGAGAGAGAGGAACAGTGATGGGTTGGCTTCCCAGATGTGCCCTGATTAGGGATGTGGAGCCCTCAACTGTTTGGTGTATGGGAGTGGGAGGACATTCCAACCAACTAAGCCACCCTGGCCAGTGCTTGCTGGGCTTTTTAAATCAGTTCAGCCAACATCTAATTTTTGCAACAGATGCTTTATCGTTTATCCTGGGAATTAGAGGTTGAATTTTTTTCATAAGTCAGAAGTGATGGTTTAGCCTTAATATCTATTGGATCAGCCATACTTATTAATATTGCAATCTTTACCTCCATTAGTTGTTTAATGGGTTTGAATGTGAATAGTATTGTAGGTTTTGTACTGCTCTCTGCAACATACATAAAGACATTTATGAGCATTTTTTTCTTCTTTTGAATTTACTATAAATTCTTGTTTTTGTTTTTCAAACAGTTTTGTGTATGAATTGGAACACGATAATTTAAAAAGAGACCCCAAGTGTTTTAGACTAGTGTAAACCCATGTGATCCAAGGATTGTGTCTTTTCTTGATAGTCTAAATATGCATTATTGTCTTAATGAACAACTTTTAAAATTATTTATATTTATTTATTTTTCAGAGAGAGCGGAAGGGAGGGGGAGAGACACAGAGAGAGAAACATCTATGTGAGAGGGACACATCGATTGGTTGTCTCTAGCATATGCCCTGACCAGGGTCAGGGATAGAGCCTGCCACCAAGGTATGTGCCCTTGACCGGAATCGCACCCTGGACCCTTCAGTCCGTGGGCTGACTCTATCCACTAAGCCAAACTGGCCAGGGCATAATGAACAATTTTTTTGTAGCAAATATTTATCTTAACCTTAAAATTTTTATGAATGCTCAAGGGATGCCAGAATATCAGTTGTAATCAGGATGTTAAATCTGTAAGACCAAATCAGTTCATATATCGAGAAGTCAGATATAGATGATGCTTGATTTCTGCTGTTTATAATCATTCCTTTAAGCAGATAATCAATTCATTTCAATATTTTTGCCTGTTTACCAGTTGAGTACTCAAGATAAGCCTAGTAGATAGGAAAAACTCTCTGCCTTTATTTTGGTGACATTCAACTTGGTTATGACCTTGAGGGATTTAATGGGTTGGGGTAGGAGGGCAATGTCCATGAAGAGGTTACAGCATGAACAGAAGTCTGGAAGTATGAATGTGCAAGGCATGTTTAGGCCTGGCCAGTGTTGCTCAGTTGGTTGGAGTGTCATCCCGCACACCATAAGGTGGCAGGTTCTATTTCTTGTTGGGGCACATACCCACATACCCAGGTGTGGATTCAATTCCCAGTGGGCTCTAGTAGGGGAGGCGGCTAATTGCACATTGATGTTTATCTCTCTCTTTCTCTCTCTCTCTCTCTCTCTCTCTCTCTCTTTCTCTCTCTCTCTCTTTCTCTCCCCCTCCCTTTCTCCCTTCCTCCCTCTCCCCCCTTCCTGTCTCTAAAAAAATCAATAAAAGAAGGAAAAGAATGTAAGGCATGTTTAGAAACTAAACAGTCAAGAAGTGAAAAAGGCCCTAGGTGGTTTGGCTCAGTGGATAGAGCATTATCCTGCTGAGTCCGAGGTTGATTCCAGCCAAGGGCACATGCCAGGTTATGGGCTCGATTTCCAGTAGGGGGCGTGCAGGAGGCAGCCGATCAATGATTCTCTCTCATAGTTGATGTTTCCATCTCTCTCTCCCTCTCCCTTTCTCTCTGAAAGCATTAAAAATAAATTAAAAAAAAAAAAAAGAAGCAAAAAGGGCCCAGGCAGCTTGGCTCAGTGGCTGAGCTGCAACCTGGGAAGCAGAAGGTCACAGTTTGATTCCTGGTCAGGGCACATGCCCAGGTTGTGGGCTGGATCCGAGTGTAAGGGCGTGCAGGAGGCAGCCGATCAATGGTTCTTTCTCATCATTGATGTTTCTTCCTTCCTCCCTCCCTTTCTTCCTTCCTCCCTCCCTCCCTCCCTCCCTCTCTCTCTCATCTTTCTCTCATCTTTCTCCCTCTCCCGCTCCCTCTCTCTCTCCCTCTCCCTTCCTCTTTGAAATCAATAAAAATATATTAAAAAAAAAAAAAGCTAAAAGGGTGCTGGGTGGTAGGGAAAACCCAAGGCATTGGAACTGAAAGGAATACTTTAAAAGGGCCAGGTTGCAGAAAGACCTTAGATGTCATGCTAAGGAATTTAGAAGTTAAGATAATGAACTAGGGTCAGTTTGGGGTTGTAGTTATTGTGGAAGAAAGTTTAAGCAGAGAAATAACGAGATCAAATCTTTTGGTTTTGTTTGCTAGTCTTAGAAAAAAAGTAGTTTTTGCTACTTAGTATTGGCATCTATCAATAACGATTAAGCAGTCATTTGTGTTTGTGATTTATTCTTTGCCCTATATAAACTAGTTTGCCTTTTAATATATCTCTGTGGAATTCCAGATATGGTGAAAAACAAATAGGTCTAAAGTATGAGTATGAAACATCAGAGAAAACAATTGTAAAACTGGAATATTACCTAGAGAGCACTTCACAAGTTATCCGACTTTAAAGCATCGATCAGTTGCCTCCCATACCTGCAACTGACTGGAATTAAACCTGCCACCTTTTGGTGTAAGGGAAGACGCTCCAACCAACTGAGCCACCCAGCTAGGGCTTTCTATTAATTCTTAGTTTCCTTTTAGAACTTTGACATTGAAATTTCATTATAACTTGTTTTCCTGGTTTAACTGTTAACATGCTTTTCCCATTTAAAGATAAAAGTTGACTTCTTTGAATCTATGAAATATTTCTCTTAAACTTTCTTCCTTAGAGTTGTATTTCTATACTTTAGTTCTTTAATTGAGCAAAATATGGGCCTTTAGAATTATTTGTCTTTCCATATGAAGTATTAGTTGAATATTTTTTCAACGTTTACTGTGCATTTTGAGAGTCCTTTAAAAGCTGGGTCCTCAAACAAGGATGATTGAGTGACATAATATCCTGGTAATGATATCCTGGTGTAACTCCAACATTTCCCCCGATTGAATTGATAGAGGTCTTTTAAAACAATTTTTTGGGGGTAGTGGGACATCCAGATTTAACAATAAACCACGTTGATTTTTTTGTTTGTTTATAAACTAAACTTTTTTTTTTATTGTTGAAAGTATTACATAGGTCCTCCTTTTTCCCCCCATTAACCTATTCCAGCCCGCTCCCATCCTCTCTCCGCCACCACCGCTGTTTTATTCTATGTTAGGAAGCAAGTGATGCTCATTTCCAAATGAAAATGTGTTTTCTTCCTTCTGTATGCCTTTTCCAAGAATGATACTGGCATTTTTATCATTTTAATTGTCAATAATGAAAGAAACATGAGATAATAATGGGAATTGTTCGAATTCATTATGGAACATATAAGTAAACATCCCATTCACTTTGTAACACTATCTGTTCAGTTATAGGAAACCCTTCAACTTTGAGAGCACATGCAAAATTTAAAATGATATAAATCTGCCTAGTGTGTCTGAAGTCAGTTCCTTTTGATCAGAGAGGCATCTGTGTCTCAGGTTTCTAGTCTTCCTTCACAGCTAGGGAGAGCATTGGGTCCTTCCTTAAAGATATTGCCATGGTATTATGTAACTATCTGGATATATAATTTCCTTCTAAGTTTAATTTTTTTTGTGTATTGCTATACATATTTGCAGTGTCTTTTCATTTCCACTTCACCTCTTCCCCCTCAGGTTTCTGAGATTATATCTGTAATAATTTTTGTAAACCATATTCATTGCTATTGATCCCAGTATTTCAGCTAGCTGCATCTTTCTAATTTATAATAATAAAAGTGTAATATTCTAATTGACCAGACAACTTTCCAGATGAAGCGGGGGGCTAAGGGGGGGTGAGGTGGTGAGGCAGAGGCAGCTGCAGCGGGGGTTGGGGAGGAGGGCCAAGCCCCTTGGACAAATTTCATGCATCGGGCCTCTAGTTCATCTATAAACCCTGAAGTGTTAGATCCTAAAAACATTGAAATAGAACAGATTTTGAGTCAGTCTTCAAGGGACTTTCCTAGAAATGAGAGTATCTTCACAGTCATTACTGCTGTGTTAGGGCAAATCACCCTATATTCAGCCCTGGGGAAGCTATTTGTTTCCAGTAAGCTAAGCATACTCAGGATTGTCAGAAAGTGTGGGCTAGTGAAAAGGTTGTAGGCTTTGATTCAGCCCAGAGAAATTAAAGTACCTGGTGCTTAGCAAAATGAGGTGCTTAGCAAATTTGAGTCCCTTAATTCATTTTCCTTCAGAACACTAGGATATAAATTCTTCCCATGGCAGAAACTGTGTGAGTTTTCCTCATCATATTCCCAGTAGCAGCATGCAATAGGCAGTCAATTGAGCAAGTGTACTTGGTTTCATATTTATTATTGCTTTTGAAGACTGGAAAGGATTATGTAGGGCCACCTCTCCCTACTCCTTTCTTGTATTTAAGACTTAGTCACTATTTTATTTTTTTTGTTATTTTCTTACACTGTCCAGCCCTGCTTCCCTCCCACTAATCCACTCCTGTGAGGTTTTCTTTAATAGGCCATCTACCTCAGCTTGCGGGCTTACTGGAAGGGGGTTGGATCAGTTTCAAGTTTTTAAAAATTGTGTGCCAAACGCTGCTGATACTAGGAACTGAGCAAAAGCAGAATGAAGCAGGGAGGAGAGAGGAAGTAGTAAAAGGCCTTGCCTAGCCAGTGGCCAAGTCCTAACTCGCTTGTTTTTTTGTAGCATGTCTGAGAAATAGGCATTGTGAAATGGGCTTTGGAACCTGCAATGCCTGGCTTCTTCACTACTTACCAACTACTTGAATTTGTATGAATTAGTGAGCTTTCATGCCCCTATTTGTCTGTAAAATGACAATAGCAATACTTCACAGTATTGTTATGAGAATTATATAAAGTTATATATAGAAAAGCAAGTAGTATTATCCCTGGCATGTAGTATTGCAGGAAAAACTATATAAAATGCAGTGTGAGATTTTATCCAAATGGTTGCACAGGTATGTGTGTAGGCTCTGTCTGCCAACAGTGAGTGGGACAGTTACTTTGTAAATATTAGCCTTCCATCAGAAAGAATTAGGACTCCCCATTTTTAAATCCCTAGGGTTTCTAATTGCAGATTTCTTCTGGTGTGTTGTGTGTGTATGCATCTTTTTTATGTTTGTAAAAAAAATCTGTGCTTTATTGATACTTTATTGGCATGGGTATTATATTTCAAAATATTCAATAATCAGTGCTACGTGTACTGACCACTAAATGAATACCAGCCCTTACTCTAGAGCAGGATTCTGTAAGCTTGTAATATGCCAAGCATTAGTCCTTTAGTTCCTGCATCATTAGGAGGTCATAGGGGTCTGGGGCAAGGGGCCATCATGGAACATAACAGAGAAGCAGGGTCAGTCAGGGCTTACTGTTTACCAACTGGTTCAGAAGTATTTAATATTTTGCCAAGGATGATTGTTAAAATGCATACCAGCTAAATATTGACCTACTTCTTGGTAGTTCATGATGAATAAATTACATTCTTAGACCTGATTCTACTTCTTCAAATATAGGATAGAGGAGTTTGTACTTTGCTGACCTTGATATTCTTTTGAAGATAATGAAAACCCTTAATCTGACTTTTTAAAAAAAGTATTGAAATTTGATTCAGGAAAAATGTAATGAAACAGATATTCTTGATATTTAAAATGTTGCATCTTGCCCTAACCAGTTTGGCTCAGTGGATAGAGCGTCGGCCTGCAGACTGAAAAGGTCCCAGGTTTGTTCCATTCAAGGGCATGTACCTTGGTTGCATGCACATCCCCAGTAGGAGGTGTGCAGGAGGCAGCTGATCGATGCTTCTCTCTCATTGATGTTTCTAACTCTCTATCCCTCTCCCTTCCTCTCTGTAAAAAATCAATAAAATATATTAAAAATAAAATGTTGCATCTCTGTTAAGTAGTGGGAGTTAGGAAGCTCATTTATTTAAAGAAAGCCTATGATTAATTTTTATACTAGTACAGTGCCTAGATCTAGGTCCATAAAATACTTGCTTTGTAAATTTTGGTATTCATTTCAGGTTTTCTTAAAGCAGGAATAGAGTCCTTTTTCCTTTGGTAGAAATATAGTCTTTGGAAGATTATGTTACTGAGGTAGATATAATATAACTTTAGGTAGATCTTATGATGATTTAGTCTCACCAAGGAGGACACCATGCTTATAGAAAATCAGAGGTTAGTTTCTAGCTGGTATGTAGTGATATCAGTTAGGCTGACCAGCCAAGGAGCTCCATTGAAAAGGTATATAGACTACTTGTTAAAAAGTTTTTGTTTACTTCTCAAGTCAGATTGGTACCAGTGAGTAGATGCATTTGAATAATCTATTTCCCTTTTTTTATACAGACATTACCTCACTTGAAGCTACGAATTTAAAATTCTTTCAGCAATTGTATATATCATGACTTTTTCTGTTTTTCAGAGATTCATTTGTTGATGCTTTTTTGTGAGGCACTGTTGGACTGTTATGATGCAATGATTAAATTACTTCATTGATTCTAAGACTTTTTTCACACTTTTACCTCTGAAATTGTGGTACATCATAGAATTGATGCAATTTTAAAGTTGGTTTCACTGATGTGGAAGTCATAATTTAGTTTTTTAAAAAAATCTTGTTCAGATTATTACAGTTGTTCCTCTTCCACCCCCCCCACCCAATTCCCACCCCCCCTCTACCCTTACCCCCCCCACACACTGTCTTCATCCATAGGTGTACGATTTTTGTCCAGTCTCTTCCCACACCCCCCCCCCCGAGAATTGTCAGTCCACTCCCTTTCTATGCCCCTGATTCTGTTATATTCACCAGTTTATTCTGTTCATCAGATTTTTTATTCACTTGATTTTTAGATTCACTTGTTGATAGATATGTATTTGTTGTTCATAATTTTTTATGTTTACCTTTTTCTTCTTCTTCCTCTTCTTAAAGAATACCTTTCAGCATTTCATATAATACTGGTTATGGAGGGTCTCACTAAATTTATCGGCGGTTTCTAGAAAATTCTTGAAAAACCTTATAACCGTGGTTTTCAACTCGATACCCAGTAGTTTGCTTTCGTCCATTTCTGTCATTTGTGACCTGTTTCTTTTTCTCCGCATTTTGGCTGCTTCCCTGTGTTGATAGAGTGGCTTTGTGTGCTAGGTGTCCTATAGGGCCCAGTGGCTCAGCCTTCCTAATTACCTGAGGCCAGTTGGCTGTGAGGACCAGTTGTGTCTACAATGGGATAACTTCTGTTCTGGAGGCACCCTTATGGGGCAGGACTTGCTTCTGAGTCTGCCCCCTGAGTGTGTCTCTTATGGATGTGAAGAGTTGTAATCTGGATGGTTTTACTCTGACCACTGGGTACACTGGCTCTTTGATCTCCAAGGAGGTGCAAAGTCAGCCACTGTCTGAGGCCACCCAACAGGAGCTACAGAGAGATCTACAGATTCCTCCTTTTTTTTTTTTTTTAAGTATTTTATTGATTTTTTACAGAGAGGAAGGGAGAGGGATAGAGAGTTAGAAACATTAATCAGCTGCCTCCTGCACACTTCCTACTGGGGATGTGCCCGCAACCAAGGTACACGCCCCTGACCGGAATCAAACCTGGGACCTTTCAGTCTGCAGGCCAATGCTCTATCCACTGAGCCAAACCAGTTAGGGCCAGATTCCTCCTCTTTGTTTGGAGTTTGGAGGTGTCAAGATGAGGTGCAGCTGGGAAGCAATGCAGGCTGCTGACGAGCCTTAGGCCTTCTTTTGGAAGCTCTGGGGTTCTCTGACCCAGCTGCAGTTTGACAGGTATTTAGGCAGAGAAAGGCCAGGCCATTCATATGCAAAAGCCTCTGCGGGGAGCTTGATTGGGCTTGTAAATTGGGTGGGCCTGGGTCTCAGGGAATCACAGGGCGGTGCAAACAGCAATGATTGCCCGTTGGCCTTGCCTCAGATAGGTCCCTGAGTCTCTGTGTCCCATGGCCCCATGCAGGAACAATGAATGCTACAAGCACCTCTGCGAGAAAGCCGCCCTCACATTCCGGCCCAATGCCAGACAGTCCAGTTTCTCTCTGTATGAGTCTGGGTCCCCAGATTCTTGCCTGGAACTGGATTTCAGAGCAGTCGGGAGCTTATATTTCCCTCCCAATTGAAAAAGACAACAGCGTACCCAGCTGCCAGCCCTTTCGTACACGCCTCCGTACCTCCACACTTCCATACCTCTGCACCTCCTACCGGACTCAATGCGCTTTTCTCTTTCCTCTAGTTGTAGAATTTCCACTCAGCCAGCCTTCCTGTGGTTCTGGATGATGTCTGTTTTGTCTTTTAGTTGTAGTTTTGAAGTGGTTGTGCGAGGCAGCAATTTCAGGTGTTTACCTATGCCGCCATCTTGGTTTCCCTCCCATAATTTAGTTTTGACCTGCCATTGACAGTGGTGTGGTAGATTGAATAATTCCTCCCTCACCTATGTCCCCATTCTAATCTCTGAAACCTTTGCAGCTGTGATTTAGAGCTGGGAGATTATCCTGAATCTGGTGGGCCTGATAAAATCACAACAGTCCTTATCAGAGGGAAACCAGAGGAGTCAGCCAGCCCGCAGAGAAAGTAATGCGACCACAGGAGCAGAGGTTGGAGTGAATTTCTTTGAAGACAGGGCCATAAGCTCAGGAATGCAGGTGGCTACTAGAAGCTGAAAAAGGCAAGGAAATGGGTTCTCTCCTCAGAGCCTTAAAAGAAACCAGCTCTGCTCATGATACCTTGACCTTAGCCCAGTGAAACCAATTTTGGCATTCTGACCTCCAGGACTGTTAGAGAATAAATTTATGTTGTTTTAAGTCCCTACGTTTGTG
Source organism: Myotis lucifugus (assembly GCF_000147115.1). NCBI lineage: Eukaryota > Metazoa > Chordata > Mammalia > Chiroptera > Vespertilionidae > Myotis > Myotis lucifugus. Next base: position 332,113 of record NW_005871401.1, on the reverse strand, counting down.
GTGATTTGTCACAATAGCAGCTGGAAACTAATATACTTGGTAAGATTTTTTTTTTCAAGTGGCAGTATCAAAACACCTTAGATATAATAGAGTAGATATTTTTTCTTTCCTTTTGTTTCGTATTTTTTTTTATACTTGAAGAGAGTAAACGCCAAGTTAAAAAAAATCAGACTTTTATATTAAGGTATAAATAACTACATAATGGAAGCTCTTAAAGTTTTGTGTTTTTTTTCTGTTTTAAGTTTCATATATAGTCCTTATTGATACATTGTGATGAGGTAAATGCCTGGTTTAAAATTATTTGATGATTATTTATTAGGCTTCTTTTTCAAAATATAATAATGGTTCCCGTGAGCTAGGCATTCTGCTAAGCCTTAGGGGTAGGATAGAACTGAGAGCAAATGACCCAAGTTTTTCACTTCCTGAGTTTACATCCAGTTTTTTCCCCCCTATTCCTGGATCTAATTCAGGCTGTCATATTGCATTTAGTTGTCATGGCTTCTTAATCTCCTCTGGTCTATGACAGTTTCTTAGTCTTTTTTGATTTTTAGGACCTGACAGTACTTACTAGTTAGTTACTTTGTCGACAGTCCCTCACTTTGGGCTTGCTGATCCTTTTTTATGATGACACTGGGGTTATGAATTTTTAGGAAGAATACCACAGAGATGAAGTGTCTTCCTTATCACATCACATCAACTTGTTTTATTATTATGTTAGCCAAGGGTGCTTGACCAGGGGGATGTCCTAGTTAACTTGGGTGGCTATGATGAAATACCATAAATTGGGTGGCCTACACCATAGACATTTTTGGAGACTGGAAGTCCGAGGTCAGGATGCCAACATGGTTGGGTTCTGGTGAGGACCCTCTTCCTGACTTGCAGATGATCGCTTTCTCTCTGTGTGTGCTCATAATTGCTTTTCCTCGGTTCATACTTGTGAGGGAAAGAGATCCCTTCCTCTTTTATAAGGCTGCTAAGTCCATCTTGAGGATCCTACCCTCATGACCTGACTTAAACCTTATTACTCCTCCAAAGGCTCTACTTCTTAATACCAGCAAACTGGGAATTAGAGCTTTAAAAAGGATTTTGAGGTGACTCATTCAGTCCATAGTAGGGACTGCCATCCAAGTTCCCCCACCGTAGAGTTACTATTTTTTTTCTCTTTCCTGTTGTATTTGTTAGGGCTAACTCACTTAACTCCATTCTGCATTTAACAGAAAAGGAATTAAACTCCACTTCCTAGAGTGGAGTGTATCAAATAATTTGTGGGCATATGTTAAAATCACCACAGTTATTAGTAAATATTCTTGGGGAGAAACTTTGAAGTTACTGTCTTGTTTGTCTTTAAATATTTTCCCACTAATTTTATTATTTTTCCGGGGGCTCCTTCTATAGTAATTATTAATGTGGAATTCTAATGGTGATTTTTCTTTTCCTCATTCTTTCTACATTTATTATTTGCGATTTCTCTGTAAGGAAGATTTGTCCCTATTCTTCCATTATAAAATCTATTCAATCATTTATATTATCATGGACTCATGGATATTTATTTTAGTCTTTGGATTATAACCCAATACTATCATTATTTATGTTGTTACTCAATTGTTACATCTCTGACCATCGGGAACTTTATCAGGTTGGCTTCTGTGTAATTTTGCCTCCATTCTTTTGGTTTTTGAGCACTTATTTACTTTCTGGCACTAAAAGATTCTCCATCTTATACATGCCCTACATTAGCACTAAAATTAGGTCTTTGTCCAAGGAGTCCTACTTCCTTTTGTTGGGGAATGATATTTAGAAACCAAGCACTGTGCCCTGGATGTGCTTATTGCTTGGGGTGTCCTGCTTCTATGTTTTCTCAGCAGACAGCTAGGAGATAAATGTGTATGTGTGTGTGTGTGTGTGTGTGTGTGTGTGTGTGTGTGTGTGTACTAACATATGTAAACATTTTTAATTATATGTCTTCTACATGAATGTATTTTACTTAAATATCTTTCAAGTAGGTTATCATACTGATTTATCACAGTCTGCAGTCCATCCTAGATTTTCTTGAAAACCTGATTGCTAAAAATTTGCAAGTAAAAATTTGCATTTATTCTTTGTAGTGTAATAGGTCTATGGGTTTTGGCAAATGCATTCAACAAATATCTACTACTACAGTACTATGTAGAACAGTTTCAGCACCATAAAAAAGTCCTTATCTAATGCCCTTATAGTCATCCACCTTCTTCTCCACCAACCCTAGCAACTATTGCTCTGTTTTCCATCCCTGTCATTCTACCTTTCCCAGAATGCTATATAAATGGAACCACAAAATATGTAGTCTTTTGGGTCTGCTTTTTTTACTTAGCTACATTTATCCATGCAAGAATCAATCGTCTGTTCCCTTTTATAGCTATGTAGTATTTTATTGTATGTATGTATAGGGTTATTTATCTGTTTCTCTGTTGTTGAATATTTTGGTTGTTTCCAGTTTTTTTGTGATTATGAATAAAGCTTCTGTAAACATTCATGTAATGTTTTTGTGCGTATGTGTGTGTGAATACAAATTTTCATACTTTAAATATGTAGGAGTGCAGGGTCAAATAGTAAGTGTATGTTTAACTTTACAAAAAACTGCCAAACTATTTTCCAAGGTGCCTGTGCTATTTTGCATTCCCTCTAACAATGAATGAGAGTTCTGTTGAACCACACTGTTGTCAGTATTTATTATTAATAAATATTCTTGGGGAGAAACTTTGAAGTTACTATCCTGTTTGTCTTTAAATATTTTCCCACTAATTTTATTATTTTTTTCAGTGGCTCCTGTCTATAGTAATTATCAATGTGGAATTCTAATGGTGATTTTTCTTTTCTTCATTCTTTCTTTTATTGTTATTTGCGATTTCTCTGAAAGGAAGATTTGTCCCTTTTCTTCCATTGTAAAATCTAATCAATCATTTATAGTATTATGGACTCATGGATATTTATTTTAGTCTTTGGATTATAACCCAATATTTTTTATTTTAATCATTCTAATGGGTGTGTAGATGTAGCTCACTGTGGTTTTAATTTGCATTTCCCTCATAACAGGTTTATTTGCAACTTATATATCTTCCTTAGTGGTGATTTTTTTTTCCCCTTAGTGGTGATCTTTTCAGATCTTTCAACAATTTGTGGTTGAGTGAGTTGTCTGTTTTCTTACTTCCTTTATTGGATATGTGATTTGCAGGTATTTTCTCCTAGACTGTGGCATATTCTTTTAAAAATATATGTGTTTTTATTGATTTCAGAGAGAAAGGGAAAGGGAGAGAGAGATAGGAACATCAATGATGGCCTGGCTGATGTGGCTCAATGGTTGTATCTTGTGACTTTGTTAGCTTACTTTTAGTCTCTGCCATTTCTTTTGTAGATTCTTTGGAATTTACTATACAGTCATTTCATTCTGTAAATAAAGACAGTTTTGTTTCTTCCTTCCTAATCTGTATGCCATTTATTTCTTTTTCTTGCCTGACTGAAGTAGCTAGTACATCTTGAACGTTGTTGAATAGGAGTGGTGAATTGGTTTTTCTTCTTTAGTCTGTTCATAATGGTGAATTGTGTTGAATATATTTTCAAATGTTGAGACTGGAATAAACACAATTTGGTCATGATGTATTTTACTTTTTACATATTGCTAGGTTCTACTTGCTAATATTTTCTTCATACAATAATAGTATTTCATGAAGAAGCTTACAGCTAAGTTGAACAAGTGCTTTATCTCAAGATAATCTCTAAACTTTAGTATGCGATAGAGTTGCTTTATATTTATTACAATATTTTTATCACAGAGAATATGAAAAATGATCTATATTCCAGGGTTGAGATTTAATATAATTAATAATTTTTAATGCTTTATTTATGGTATTCTTATGTGAAACTGGCTTTTTTTTTTTTTTTAAGCTGTGAGTAGTGTCACTGCTTCAATTTGTGCCACAGGGCTAGCATGTTACCCATCATTGCTTTTATACCATTAGTACAAATGTCAACACAGTGAAAAAGTCAAATACCATTTGGTACTATTAAAAAAGTTGTTTAGCCCTAACCAGTTTGGCTCAGTGGATAGAGCGTCAGCCTGCGGACTCAAGGGTCTCAGGTTCGAGTCCGGTCAAGGGCATGTACCTTGGTTGCGGGCACATCCCCAGTAGGAGGTGTGCAGGAGGCAGCTGATCGATGTTTCTCTCTCATCGATGTTTCTAACTCTATCCCTCTCCCTTCTTCTCGGTAAAAAAATCAATAAAATGTATTAATAAAAAAAAAAGGTGTTTAATAGTTTTTACCTACAGATCTCCCAAGAGTTTTTGGTAATGCCAAGGTTCTATATATTACACTTTGAGAATTGCTGTTCAGTATCCTGACTGTATTAGTTTCCTATGGCTGTTGCAAAAAATGACCACAACCATGGTGGCTTAAAACAACAGTAATTTATTATCTCCCAGTTCTGGAGACTAGGAGTCTGAAATTAAGATGTTGGCAGGGCCACACTTTCTCTGTAGACTCTAGGGGAGAGTCTGTTCCTTGTCTGCTTCATCTTCACATTGTCTTCTTCTATGTGTCTTATAAGGATACATGTGATTGCATTTAGGGCCTGTTGAGATAATTCAGGAGAAGCTCCTCCTCTCAAGACCCTTCATTTATGTTCTTTCTCATATAACGTAAGGCTCATTCTTTTTCATATAAAATCATTTTTATGAGTTTTAGGGATTGGGAAGTAGAGATTATCTTTTGGGAGACCACTGTTTAACCCTTCTGACTACATGTATGTTAGAGTGTTTCTTATTGTCCCACTGGCCTCTTAAGTTTTATTTTTCTTCAGTCATTTTCTCTCTGTTTTCTTAAGTGGATCATTTTATTGATCAATCTTCAGGCTCATTGATTCTTTCTCTGGCATGCTGTTGAGGCCCTCTAACATTTTTTACAGTTTCCATTTTTAAAATAGTTTTCATTTCTCTGTTGATACTATCTGTTCATTTACTGATCTTTTTTTCAATTCTTTGAACATTTGTTTTTTCCCCTTTTTTGAACATATTATAATAGCTACTTTGAAGCCTTTGAGTGTTAAATTCAACTTCTGGGCCCACTCTGATTCTCTAGTCCAGTGATGGCGAACCTTTTGAGCTCGGCGTGTCAGCATTTTGAAAAACCCTAACTTAACTCTGGTGCCGTGTCACATATAGAAATTTTTTGATATTTGCAACCATAGTAAAACAAAGACTTATATTTTTGATATTTATTTTATATATTTAAATGCCATTTAACAAAGAAAAATCAACCAAAAAAATGAGTTCAGAGGTGACACGCGTGTCATAGGTTCGCCATCACTGCTCTGGTCTGTTCTTTTCTCTTCTTTCTCTTCTCTTCTCTTCTCTTCTCTTCTCTTCTCTTCTCTTCTCTTCTCTTCTCTTCTCTTCTCTTCTCTCCTTCCTTCCTTCCTTCCTTCCTTCCTTCCTTCCTTCCTTCCTTCTCTTTCTTCCTTTGCTTCCTTCCTTCCCTCCCTCCCTCCCTCCTTCCCTCTGTCCTTCTCTTTCTCTCTCTCTTTTTTCTTTCTTTCTTTCTTTCTTTCTTTTCTTTCTTTCTTTTCTCTCTCTCTCTCTCTCTCTCTCTCTCTCTCTCTCTCTCTCTCTCTCTCTCTCTCTCTCTCCTTTTTTTTTTCCTGCCTGTCTTTTATTCTGGGCATCTGGTGACTCTCCTGTGTTTTCACAATTAGGTTGCCACTAGGACCTGACCCAACAATTGTAACTGATAAGAAATTGCTTTTAGCAAAGTAAAGTAAATGAACACAGATTTACCTACAAAAATATTTATCACCATGTGGCTTAATGTTTTTTAAGAAATTGAAAACAACCAGTGGTCAAGTAATAGAGAATTTATTTAAAATTGATAAATCCATGTACTGGAATACTACTCAGACATTTAAAATGATAACGGAGAGATATTCAAGTCATGCTAAATAAAGAAATAATGTAAATGTTCATTATAAGCTCACTTTTGTTTAACTAAATTAGGCAGTTATATGAAAAAAGAAAATATTGGGTAGACATACATCAAAATGTTAATCACAGTTAATGTTTATTTCATCATTTTCTGTAAATATTTTTTTAAAATATATTTTATTGATTTTTTACAGAGAGGAAGGGAGAGGGATAGAGAGTTAGAAACATCGATGAGAGAGAAACATCGATCAGCTGCCTCCTGTACATCTCCTACTGGGGATGTGCCCGCAACCATGGTACATGCCCTTGACTGGAATCAAACCTGGGACCCTTCAGTCCGCAGGGCGATGCTCTATCCACTGAGCCAAACCAGTTAGGGCATTCTGTAAATCTTTTAGCAACAATTAAACATCACCTTTGTAATAAGAAAAATACTTCTAGAATTATTTTTCAAAAATTTGACTATCCATATATGTAACTAACTTATTCTCTTCATTATAACATCTGTTGCTATCCATTTTAGAAGTTATTAAGATACCAGATGTCTTTTCATTTATGTTGCAGAGTCATTTTGAAAACAAAGACCTACATCTAAATTATCCTAGAAAGCCAGTTATTGTCCCTTAGAAATTAGGAGCATTAATGAAATTTGGTAATACCTTAAAATGTTTATATAATTAGTGGGCCTAGGTTGGACACTGTTATTAATTCTCCTTTTCTCTTTATATTTTTCTGTTTTATAGCAGCATTCAGTAGGAATTTAATGCAAGCTGCATGTGTAATTTTAAATTGTCTGGAAGTCTCATTAAAATATCAAAAAGGAGTAAGTAAAATCAATTTAAATTTATCCAATTATCCCATTGTTTACAAAGTGTTATCACAAGATTGTAAAATTTGATTCTAGGATAAAGTTTGCCCTTAGTTGGAACCGAGGCTAGAATTCTATTGTTTAGGACAACTGACCAGGCTAAAAAAAGCCAGCCGGATTTAGTGTAGTGAGGAGCCACAGGTCATTGTTTAAAAGTATGGACTTAAGCCAGATACTTGATTCAAATCCCAGCCCCGTTACTTTCTATGATTGTGATTACTAAATGGCTTAATATCTGTGCCTCATTTATCTTATTTATAGAGTGAGTATAATGATACTGTTTACTTCTAGAGGCTGTGAGGAGGATTAAAGAAATGTGTGTGAAAGAAAAAGAAATGTTTGTGTGTGTGTATAGAGAGAGAACACACATTTAGAACAGTGAGTGCCATAGTGAAAATGTTTAATAATAGACTATTAACAAAATTAATGAAATGATTAATGTTAATTTTAATTATAACATTAATCATTTCATGTTAATTTTAATATATATATATTATATATATATAATTTTAATTATATATATATATATTAGGCAAAATGTTTCCTTGGGAGTTTGACCGACTGGGAGTTCGATCACTCACTATGACGTGCACTGACCACCAGGGGGTGGCATGGAATGAAGGGAGGCCCCAGCCGGCAGCCACTAGGGACCCTACCCATGCTTGAATTTCATGCACTGGGCCTCTAGTGATAAAATAAATGCCTTCTATGGTGATCTAAGATAAAAAAAATATTAAAGTGAAAGTATTAAAAGCATCAGAGGAAAACATAGGCATATAGTTTTATAATACTACTAGTGACCCAGTGCACGAAATTCATGCATGGGGAGGGGGGTTCCCTCAGCCCAGCCTGCACCCTCTACAATTGGGGACCCCTTGGGGGATGTTCGACTGCTGGTTCAGGCCTGATTAGGATCCCGCTGGCTCCTAATCGCTTGCCTGCCTGCCTGCCTGATCGCCCCTAACTGCCTCTTCCTGCCTGCCTGATTGCCCCAACCCCTCTGCCTGCCTGCCTGCCTGATCGCCCCTAACCTCTCTGCTTGCCTGCCTGATCACCCCTAACTGCCCTCTTCTGCCGGCCTGATCTTGCCCCTAACTGCTCTCCCCTGCCAGCCTGATCACCCCTAACTGCCCTCCCCTGCAGGCCTGATCTCGCCCCCAACTTGCCCTCCCCTGCTGGCCTGATCTCACCCCCAACGGCCCTCCCCTGCCAGCCTGATCGCCCCAACTGTCTCTGCCTCAGCCCCTCACCTCCCTGGCTTTGTCCGGAAGGAAGTCGGACGTCCGGAAGATGGCTGGTCGACCCGGTCTAATTAGCATATTACCCTTTTAGTATAGATAGATTATATAGGATAGGATTGCTTAAATGGAGGGAGGGAGCCTTTTTCAGCAGGAGGAGATGCTCTTGGCAGACAAAAATACACAATCCCTTTATCTGAACTGATAGCCAGCCATATGCACTATACTGCCAAACCAGTCATTAAGAAATTGAACTGCTTTCTTACACCTTACACCAAACAGCTGTTGCCCTTAAAACCCCTCCTCAGCCCCCACCTTAGGTTCTGCCTTTGCAGTTCACCCAGATTAGGTTCTGATTGGTTGGTTTCTATGCCAGTCAGTGGCTAAAGCTCCGCCTTCTAGGTAGCCATTGGCTCCTCGCACTTCACCCAAATTTGGTTCTGATTGGTTGGTTCCTATGCCAGTCAGCATCTCCGGGCCTATCTCCGGGTCTGATTAGAGAGGTGGGGCTGATCAGCAGCCGCCTCAGGCTGCTGGTGTGCGGGTTGAACTGCTGACCTCTCGGAGAGAGAGAGAGGCATGGCTGCTGGCGAGGCCCGGGGAGAAAGAGAGAGGCAAGGACTGATCAGCAGCTGCCACAGAGGCTGTGGATCTGACCCTACTTCTCTCTCCGGGCCTTGCCAGCAGCCTCGGCAGCTGCTGATCAGCCCCGCCTCTCTCTCTCCCCAAGAGGTCAGCAGTTCAACCCGCTTGCCAGTCCCCACCCACCCAAGCCTGCTGCGCGTGCAGCCTGGCGTTTGGTTGTCTCTTCAGTCGTTTTGGATGTTACAGACCCTGGCTTTTTTTATATATAGATGGGGAAGGTTCCACTCTAAGAATGATTTAAAAATTTATCAAGCAGCCTGCCCAGTTTGCTTCAGTGGTTGAGTGTTGACCCATAAACCAAGGGGTCACCAGTTCTAGTCCCAGTCTGGGCACATAACCTGCGTTGCGGGCAGATCTCCAGTAGGGGATGTACAGGAGGCAGTCCATCAATGTTTCTTTCTCATCGATGTTTCTATCTATCCCTCTTTCTTCCTTTCTCTCTAAAAATCAGTAAAAACGTATTATAAAAATTTATCAAACACGATTTTACTACATAATAGTCGAGATACTATAGCAAAAGATACCATGAATTAAGTCAAAAGACAAACAATAACCTGAGGGAAAATATATACAGCACATAAAATAAAAGGTTATTTTCTTAGTATGCAAGAGCATTCATAAATCATAAGGAAAACATAATGCTATGGAAAAGGGCAAATAACAGGAAGATATTTGATGGTTAAGAAATATTTGAGAAGATTCTCAGCATCACTGAAAAGTTAAGTACTGCACACAAAAATTTTTTTTTATTTATCAAATTGGCAAAGATTAAAATGCCACTCAGTGTTGGGAAAATGAGACATTCTTAAGCATTATTGATGGGAGGTGTAAATTTATAGATCTTTTTGGAGAGATATTTGGCAATAATGGTCAATTTTAAAAGCCCTGGCTGGTGTGGCTTGGTTGGTTGGACCATTATCCCATATGCAGAGGTTGTGAGTTTGATCCACAGTAGGGGTGTGTATATGAGGCAGCCCACCGATGTTTCTCTAACTAAGTAGTTCTCAACCTTCCTAATGCTGCTGGCCCTTTAGAACAGTTCCTCATGTTGTGGTGACCCTCAATTTCATTGTTACAAATTGAACATAATTAAAGCATAGTGATTAATCACAAAAACAATATGTAATTATATATGTGTTTTCCAGTGGTCTTAGGCGACCCCTGTGAAAGGGTCCTTTGACCCCCAAAGGTGTCACGACCCACAGGTTGAGAACCGCTGCTCTAACACGTCATTGTTACTTTCCCTTCCCCTGGGCGGATTGAAAAAAAAAAAGCACAAACCCTTTGAACCTCCAGTTTCACTTCTAGGAACTTATCCTACAAATTCATCAAAGAAGTTGACCTCATAAATATAAATTAGTTCACTCTCTGAAATAAATATCTGTCAATGGGGATTTAGTAAATAATATATCTCTACAATGAAATAGTATATAGAAGATCCTTAAGGTATCTAGGATATAGTAAGTTAAAAAAGTAAGTTGCAGAACTGTAATATGAAATGTGTGTTTAAAAAAGTATATATGCTTACTAGAGGCCTGGTGCAAAAAATTCGTGCACGGGGAGTGGGGGTGTCCCTCAGCCCGCCTGCACCCTCTCCAATCTGGGATCCCCTCACAATTTGGGACTGCTGGCTTCTAACTACTCGCCTGCCTGCCTGATTGCCCCTAACCGCTTCTGCCTGCCAGCCTGATTGACGCCTAACCCTAATCCCAACTGCCTTCCCCTGCCAACCCGATTGCCCCCAACTACCCTCCCCTGCCAGCCTGGTTGCTCCCCACTGCCCTCCCCTGCCAGCCATCTTGTGGCGGCCATCTTGTGATGACGTCACACGAGGGTGCAACGCCACCTAGGCTTTTATTATATAGGATATATACATCGCATATTATGTATTCATTGGTAGGATACATAAGAAACCATTAGCCCTAGCTAGTTTGGCTCAGTGGATAAAGTGTCAGCTCATGGACTGAAAGGTCCTGGGTTCGGTTCTGGTCAAGGTCACATACCTTGGTTGCAGGCTCGATCCCTGGCCCTGGTCAGGGCATGTGTGTGGGAGGCAACCAAATGATGTGTCTCTCTCACATTGATGTTTCTCTCTCTGTCTCTCCCCCTTCCCTTATTCTCTCTAAAAATCAATGGAAAAATACACTCAAGTGAGGATTAATAATTTAAAAAAAGAAACCATTAGCACTGGCTATGTTGCTACTTTCATAGTTTTATTAAAAAGGTATACAAAGATTTGAACTTCTTCTAAGCTGGTGTTAGTTATCAATTACAGCATAATAAAATACTCCAAACTTAGCAACTTAAAACAACAAATATTTAATCTCATAGTTTCTGAGGGACATGTACTTGGAAATGGCCTACCTGAGCGGTTCTGTCTTAGGGTCTTACGAGATTGTAATCAAGCTGTCACCTGGGATGTAGTTATGTCAAGATGAGTAGGTAGGAAGAATCTGCTTCCATGCTCATTCATGTGGTTGTTGGCAGGCCTCAGTTTCTCTTTGGCTGTTGACCAGAGAGTTTAATTCCTCACCACATGGACTTCTCTGTGGGGCGCATCACTATTTGGCAGGTTTGTTCTTCCTGATTAAGTGATCCAAGAGAAAGAGCCAACACCCACGGCTAGGCAAACGTTGGAAGTGATAGACCATTCATTACTTTTGCTATATGGCATTGGTCACACAGACCAATTCTGATACTTTGTGGGAGTGTGTGAATACCAGGAGGAAGGATCGTTGGAGGCCATTTTGGAGACTAGTTATCACAGTGGATCTATAACAGTATATATCTATCTTTTGAAACAATTTGTGATTATGGAGAAGTAAATTAATTGGGCAACATTTAGATGGGATCTGTGCTTAAAAATTAGTTATCTCCTTACCAATCCCTGTAAATATTTGCTTTTCTTTTTCAGGTCCAGCACAGAATCAAATGCAGATTCCATCTGGTTATGGAGTGTATCCTCAAAACTATAGTGCTCCCTCAGGACATTGCTTTCAAGGACCTGGGAAAATGACCTCATTGCCGTTGGATGACCAGCGTGGTGATTACTACTCTGGTCTCTATACAGTACCCACACAAAATGTGGTGACTCCTAAAACTACAAACCAACAACCAGGAGCACAGCAGATTTATGGCAGAGTTCCTCCTGCCCCTCACAATGTGGGGTCCACTCCAGAATATTTCCAAGGTGCCGCATCATCAGCATCTCATTTGTATACGAGTGCCTCCCAGCCATACTCCTCTCCTGTGAATCATTATAGTGGTCCAGCTATGTACTCTGCCAACTCTTCTGCTGTTTCTCAGGGATTTCCCTCCACTTGTGGTCACTATGCTGTGTCAACTGTTTCTAATGCTGTGTATCCTAGTGTTTCATATCCCTCTCTGCCTGCTGGTGAGCCATATGGGCAACAAATGTTTACCTCACAGAATGCTTCAACTGTCAGACCAGTCAGAGATAATTCATTTTCTAGTCAAAATACCGCTCTCAGCCATCCATCACCACTTCCACCTCCACCATCACAACAGTACCACCAGCAGCAGAGTCTTTCAGGATACAGTACTCCCTCATGGTCAGCTTCAGGCCCTCCGTCAACTCAAGACAATCTCGTTCGAAACCACACTGGTTCCCTGACTCCAGCCAACAACAACCCAACAAACACCGGTAGGTTGAATGAAAAGTTCACCAAAGCATGGCTGAAAACCAGTGCGTTTCCAACCAGGTTTTTATTTGCATGAAAGTTAGAGATGATATTGCCTAATGGAAAAATTGGAAATTAGCTCACTTAATTAATTAATTTGCTTTATTTCTTGTAGTATTTTGCATCACCTTCCTGGGCCCTTTCCCTTCACCCAACCATCTGCCTCATGTTCCTTGACATGATTGGGATCTCAGTCAATATTTCTGGATTTATTTTATGCTTCTGCAGTAATTGTCTTCAATGTGAGTTAGATATAGGGCAAATGGAAGGGTCCATTTGGGGATATGCTTTGTTAGTCACTACACACACACACACACACACACACACACACACACACAATAATTCAACTTGGGACAGTTACTATGCCAGCCAGAGCCCAACTCACTTTAGAAAAGATAATGGGCTGCAATACACAATACTAGTTTCTCTTTGTTGGTGCCTACTGGTGACTTTAACAGAAGATGTATTTCCTACACATTAAAGCTGATGTATATTTTTATTTACAAATTGGTAAGTTAGGATAAAGGATGGGGAACAAGAGAAGAGATGCATGAACAATACCCTTTAGTTAGTCATTCTGACATTCCTAAACCAAGATGTAGTTCAATTTATTAGTTTAAAAATTATAAATGTAAGTATGTAGTCTTTTTAGTGTGGGGTTTTCCATAGCCTATCCTCATTTTAATCCAATTTGTGAACTTGAACTTCACAAAACATGCTCTTGAACTGAATGAAAACATATAGGAAGAATGGGAATTGGTAAAGCTGTATTTTTTGAATGATGTCCTTAGATTGTACATCAAAATCTGGATAGCCATATGTTAGGGCTATTGTAGGAAAATATGTTTTTATCGATTTTTTAGAGAGAGAGGAAAGATGAAGGTAGAGAAAGAGAAACATCAGTAAGAGAAGAACATCATTGATCGGCTACCTCCTGCACATACCCCTACTAGGGATCAAGCCTGCAACCCAGGCATGTGCCCTGACCAGGAATCAACTGGCAAATTCTTGGTTCCTGGGTCGATGCTCAACAGCTGAGCCACATTGGCCAAGCTAGAAAAGTAGTCCTTCCTGGGCAATTAGGGCACATTTTTAAATATAAAACCAGACCTATAGAATATTAGACCTGAATTGTACGCTTGAGATTATCTTTTCTTTCATTGCTATGTCATTTAGAAACACTTTTTAGCTTTTCAAGCAACTAATAGTGGTTTAAACAAAGAAGGTGTTTTTCTCACTAAGCAGTCTAGGGGAATTCAGTATATCCAGATCTCTTCAGTATCTCTTCTGTCTTCCCACTCCACCATTCTTAGCATGGTTGTTTGTAGACGAACAAGATAGCATCTGTACCTGTAGACATCAAGTCAGAGTTAAAAGCATTGACTGATTCTTGCATAAGTCAACTTAAAGCATTGTCACAGTTCTCAAAACTGGCTGTGCACCAGAATCACTTGCACAGATTGTGATCTTCACCCCCAGCTTACTGAACTAGACCAGAATCTCCTGGATAATCTTGGGAATCTATAACTCTGGCTTGATCTCAAGGGATGCCTAGTAACAATCCAAATTCTACTGTAGTCCTTCACTTTCGTTTTATACCTGAGGAAAGCTATCCAAGTTGGGATGCTTGTGGTCATTAATGTTAGAAACAAGCTTGTCCTGGAGCTCAGTTTCTTCTAATTCTCAGTCTGCCCTTCTCAGAACCAGTGCTTTCTGTCCCCTAGAAATTCTGTTTTCTTTACTCTTTCAGTAGTCCTTTTACAGGTCAGCTTATCTAAGGTCCCTCTGACTTAAGGATTTTGTGACTTTCATAACAAAAAATGAAATACAGGTAATTCCTTCCTTTTTTAAAAAAATACATTTTTTATTGATTTCAGAGAGGAAGGAAGAGGGAGAGATAGAAACACCCACGATGAGAGAGAATCATGGACCGACTACCTCCTGCAAGTCCTGCCCTGGGGATCAAGCCCACAACCTGGGCATGTGCCCTTGACCAGAATTGAACCTGGGGCCTTTCAGTTCGCAGGCCGACGCTCTATCCACTGAGCCAAATCAGCTAGGGTGTTAATTCCTGTCTTATTTCTGAGATGGTACCCTGGATGGAATCAATTTATACTGACATGTAGGATCAGGGAAATATGGGACCACTTGGCTGATGAACAGAATACCTACTTGGAAAGAGCTTTATCATTGAAAAAAATATTGAATAAAGAGTAGGAATTTACAAAATTACCTTCTATTTAAACAACTGTATGAATTGGTTCTTTAGGCAGAGAGATGGGATATATTTTCGCTCTTTTAATCCCAGTACTATACTGTGAAAGCCATAATAAATATAATTTTAGGAGTTAATTTGTGTAGCCCTAACTGTTTTGTGCTCAGTGGTTAGAGCATCAGCCCTCAGACTGAAGGGTCTTGGGTCCAATTCCAGTCAAGAGCACGTACCTTGGTTGCAGACTGGATCCCCGGCCCTGCACATTGATGCTTCTCTCTGTGTGTCTCTCTCCCTTCCTCGCTCTAAAAAAAAAGGAAATAATTTCCTCAGGTAGGATTAGCAAAAAAAGAGGAATTTGTGTTAAGTGTGTGTATTTTTTTGCCCTGGCTCGTGTTGCTCAGTGGTGAGAGTGCTATCCTGTGCATTTGGTGCTTCAGTTCGATTCCAGATCAGGGCACATACCCAGGTTGCAGGTTGGATCCTCAGTCGGGACACATGGGTGAGGCAACAGTGGATGTCTCTCTTTGTTTCTCTCCCTCCCTGCCTTCTCCCTTCCCCACGCTCTCTCTGGAATCAATGGAAAAAATGTCCTTGGGTGAGGATTTTTTTTAAAGTGTTTTTGTTTCTTTGCTTTTTTAAACTTTTAGATTGTTAAATTACTTTTTTAAAAAAATATATTTATTGATTTTTTACAGAGAGGAAGGGAGAGGGATAGAGATTTAGAAACATCGATGAGAGAGACACATCAATTAGCTGCCTCCTGCACACCTCCTACTGGGGATGTGCCCACAGCCAAGGTACATGCCCTTGACTGGAATCAAACATGGGACCTTTCAGTCCGCAGGCCAACGCTCAATCCACTGAGCCAAACCGGTTAGGGCTGTTAAATTACTTTTAAATAGTTCAGGGGTTGACAAATATGTCAAGTTAATATGACCATTTCAAAACAAATAAAGAGGTCACTTTAAATCTATTTTAAGATTAAATATTACAGAAGTTCCCAAACTTTCTCAGGTGATGTATCTCAGTATTTTTTCCATAGTATCCCAAGTAACTTTAGTGGTAATAGTTCATAAGGTATTTGACAGATGGCACTGTGTTTCTATTAAAAACTTAAAAATTTCCTTCAAACTCTTGAGTTTGTTTAAATACAAAGTTTGGGAACCATGGAAATACTGATTTTAATTTTCTAGAAAGACAGGCGACTTAATTGTTTTGGAACTCTTAAATTATTATCAGATTAAAATTAGAATCTTAGGTATTAAACATAGTTTTGTGTGAAATTCAACTTTTGAGTAATTGACAAAATGATTCCATTTTTAAGTTACTTGATGATACTAGTTTCATTTATAAGCATAGTAAAACTTCTTAAGCAATTTGTAAAGGATTGGAGATCCAAAAGCATAAGTCTGAGTTAAGTGATTATAAAAAATAAGCCGTTACTTTTTTAGGCAGTTGATGAATTCATATTCAAAAACATGGAATAAAAAGACCTTTAAATGTTATTTCATTTGCCTCTTTATTTTAGAAAATCATGTTAGTATAATTTAGCACTAAAGCTTCAGATTATTTTATTAAAATGTATCCCAAGTATGCATGTTTTGGATGCTATGTTTGGTTATTAACTTAGAATGAAATTTTGGCTAGTAGGCCATTAAAATTTTTTTAAGCTGTCGCTATAATTCAGATTATCAAAGTTCAGAAGCTCTTTTTTAGCTTTAGGTGAAGTTGGTTGAGTGTGTGACTTTGATATATAAAGGTACCTTTTTTTGACAGCAAGATGAATACTGAAACTCTGTAGATTAAAGTCATTTTCTTAAATTTTTTTATTCTTTGTTTTAAAATTGTATTTATTTTTTTCAATTACTGTTGGTATTCAGTTTATATTAATTTCAGGTGTGCAGCATACCAGTAGTGGTTAGACATTTATATAATTTACGAAGTGATCGCTACCCCCCCACTCTAACCCCCCCTCCCGCCCCAAAAGACTAGTATTCACCTGGTACCATACATTGTTATTACAATATTATTGACTGTATTCCCTATGCTGAACTTTACATCCTCATGACTGTTTTTGTAACTATCAATTTGTGCTTCTTAATCCCTTTTAAGTTTTTCAACCAGCCCCCAAACCCCACCCATCTGGCAACCATCAGTTTGTTCTCTGTATCTAAGTCTGTTTTGTTTTTTCTTGTTTGTTTTGTTCTTTAGATTCCACATATAAGTGAAAACACATGGTATTTGTCTTTCTCTGCTTTACTTATTTTACTTAGCATAATAACCTCTAGGTCCACCTATGTTGTCACAAATGATAAGATTTCTTTCTTTTTTATGGCTTAATATTCCAGTGTATATATGCACCACATTTTCTTTATTTAATCTTCTGTTGATGGGCACTTAGATTGCTTCCATATCTTGGCTATTGTAAATAATGCTGCAGTGAACATAGGACTGCATATATCTTTGCAAATTAGTGTTTTGGATTTCTTCAGATAAATGCCCAGAAGTGTAATATGTGGGTCATAAGGTAATTCTATTTTTAATTTTGTGAGCAACCTTTATACTGTTTACCATAGTGGCTGCACCAATTTGCAATCCCACCAACAATGCACAAGGGTTCCTTTTCTACATAACCTTCCCCAATAATTACTGTTTGTTGATGAATGATGATAGCCATTCTGACAGGTGTGAGTTGATACCTCATTGTGGTTTTGATTTGCATTCTTCTGATGATTAGTGACATTGAGCATCTTTTCATATGTCTATTGGCCATCTCAATGTCCTCTTTGGAGAAGTGTGTATTCAGGTCTTCTGTCCATTTTTTTTTCTTTTCTTTTTTTAATTAATCCTCACGAGAGGATTTTTTTTTCCCATTGATTTTTAGGGAGTGGAAGTGAGGGACTAGGGGGAAAGAGAGAAACTTTGATGTGAGAAGGACACATCAATTGTTTGCCTCCTGCACACACTCCAACAGGGGCTGAGGATTGAACCTGCAACTTAGGCTGCAACCCAGGCATGTGCCTTTGGCCAGGATTTGAACCCATGAGCCAGGGTATCTTCTGCCCATTTTTTTTTTTTAAATATATTTTATTGATTTTTTACAGAGAAGAAGGGAGAGGGATAGAGAGTTAGAAACATCGATGAGAGAGAAACATCCATCAGCTGCCTCCTGCACGCCCCCCAGTGGGGATGTGCCCGCAACCAAGGTACATGCCCTTGACCGGAATCGAACCTGGGACCCTTGAGTCTGCTGGCCGACGCTCTACCACTGAGCCAAACCGGTTCGGCTCTGCCCATTTTTTAATTGGGTTGTTTATTTTTGGGTGGTAAGTTGTATGATTTCCTTATAAATTTTGTAAATTAACTGCTTATTGGATTTATCATTGGCGAATCTCTTCTCCCAATTGGTAAGTTGTCTTTGTGTTTTGTTGATGATTTCCTTTGCTGTGCAAATACTCTTTAGTTTGATGCAGTCCCATTTGTTTATTTTTTATTTTGTTTCCCTTGCCTGAAGAGATATATCAGAAAAAAATATATTATTAAGAGGCGGTGTCAGAGAGTTTACTGCCTATGTTTTCTTTGAGGAGTTCTATGGTTTTGGGTCTTACATTTAAGTCTTCAATCTATTTCTGAGATTTTTGGTGGTCTTTCCTTTTTTCATGTATCAGTCTAGTTTTTCCAATACCATTTATTGAATAGACTATCTTTATTCCATTGTATATTCTTGCCTTTTTTGTTATAGATTAATTGACCATATAGGCTTGGGTTTATTTCTGGACTCTCTATTTTGCTCCATTTCCATTCTGATTATTATAGCTTTGTAGTATAGTTAGAATTAAGTTGGCGTGATACCTCCAACTTTGTTCTTTCTCAAGAGTGCTGTGGCTATTTGGGGGTCATATGTGGTTCCATATAAATTTTAGAATTATTTTTTCTATTTCTGTGAAAAATGCCATTGGTATTTTGATAGGGATTGCATTACATCTGTAGATTGTTTTGGGTAGTATGGACATTTTAGTGATGTTAATTCTTTCTTTCCATGAGCATGGTATATGAAAAAGCACATCATTTTTAAAATCAGCAAGATAAATCTTGTTGCCAAGACCTAGAATTTTGTCAGAAAAATTATTCTTATTAAAATTATTTTTACTAAGTCTTGCTTAACTAGGATCACATATTGACAGCATATTACAAAATAATACTGTGATTAATTACAATTTTATAAAACAAGAACCAGTTAAAAGCCACTTATAAAATAATAATAAACATTTACATATTCATTGTATAAAAATCTACAGCATACATGACACTAACATAATCACTGCTAAGGTAATATCATATGTATTATCTTAGAGTGGTGATATCCCTAAGGAAAAGCAAAATAAATACCTGTAGGAGATGATTATCTAGACAAAGAAACCCAAGTTAGAAATAAATTAGAAAACTACATTAGAAGTATAAATAGTACAGTAAAGAGATTATTTTCATCTTTGGAAACTTGTGAAGTTGCAGAGTTGCAACCTGAGAGTACAATTTCGCTCCTTACACTCTTCTTCAGTTTTTCCAAAGCTACTCTTGAACCTTATCATCTTTCTTCAACTTTGTACCTCCCAATTGTACATTTTTCTACATTTACTCCTTCTCTAAGCTCAGAATATGAGATGATGATCTATGTGAACACTTCCTTCAGATCTTGGCTTTTTTGTTTATCTGGTCTCGTGTGTCAATTTTCTACGTTCTGCTGGGCTGTACCATTACAAAGGTGAGAGGAGTTGATGGAAGAAAAACTTAAGCTTGGTCCTGTGTGGTCCAGCAGCCATCAGTTTTAAGCAAGATGGTGACACTGTCAGATTTATATTTCAGAACTTTCTTCTATGAGCAGTGTGATAGATAGACTGGAGTAGGAAGAACTTGGAGAGAAGAATAAAGCTAGGGTGAAATTACTAAAATTATCTAGGTGAAGGATGATGAATTAGGCTGATACTCCTTTACTAGTAAATATAAGGCAGATGACAGAGGTGATTTTAAGGATTTGTTGATATAGTTTATAACGGAAATGGAAGAATAAAAGATGTCTTTTAAATTTTCTAGCTTACACAACTTGAATAGATGGTAGTGTATTAGCTAAGAATTTAATTTCCCTAGATTCAAAAGAACATTATGCGAAGCAGCTATAGGAACTAACTAGGGAACTACCTTAATTACCCTTCTCCCCCAAATTAATTATTCTTAAATTACGAGTTGTCTCTAAATATCCCATATAGTGTAGCAGATAATTTTTCATAATGCCAGTTTTATAAACTATCTTTTGCAGTCAAATTCTATTTTGAAAGGGCAATTTATTTTGGGGGCGGGGGGGCTGGCATGCATTTATGGTCCTTGATGTTTGTAGAACTTTTCACCATTCACTTGGCAAATATTTGAAAGCCAACTATATGACAGGCATTGTTTTAATGCTAGCTGGGAGATAAAATAGTGAGTAAAAACACTTGATCCTTATGCTCAAGAAGTTTGCAAATCTGTGTGGGGAAGCAAACATTATTCAAATAAATACAAATGAATGTAAATTGCTATTATTATTTATTGTGAAACAAGAGATATTGTGGTGCTTAGCGAGTGTACTTAAGTATATGTGGGCTACTAGTCATGAAGCTTAAGGAAATTTCCCATGATATTTGACACTTGAGCAGCAGCCTGAAGGGTGAATTCTCCATGTATAAAATAAATTACATGTAGAATAAATGTTGAAATGCAAAGACAACACTTTAAAATATAATAAACTACCTCTGGAACCTTGGAGTGGGGAAAGGTTTCTTAAGGACAACAGACAATGCTAGCCATAAAGAATAAGCATGGTCGATGTGACTAATTTCTAAGAACTATTTTAGTTACTTTATTAAAAAATTAACTTTTCCATTATGAAAATAATAAAGATTATGTAAACATGTTCTTGGAAAATACAGATTAGCAAATGCAAGAGAATAAAAGTCATCTATTATATCACTACCCTGAGAAAAAGTGTTAGCATTTTGATAGTTTTTAATAGTTCTGTTAATGTGCATACTATTTTTTACATAATTATGATTTATACAGAATACATACATTTATATTTTCTGTATTTTAAAAATATTTTTAAAAATTAATAATGAATTCATAATAATGGCAGAAAAGTTGAAAATTGGAGAAAAATTATAAAGAAAGAAAAAGTTTACCCAGAATCTACTTACCCAGAATTAAGCACAATTATTATTAAGGTTATTTTCTCATAGCCTTTTTTTGGTATTTGTTGCCATTTTATTATTCATATTTTTGCTCTTTTTTCTTTTTCTTACAGAAGACCCTTTAACATTTCATATAATACTCTGTTAGCTTTTTCTTGTCTGGGAAGCTCTTTATCTGTCCTTCAATTCTAAATGATAGCTTTGCTGGGTAAAGTAATCTTGATTGTAGGTCTTTGAATATTTCTTGCCACTCCTTTCTACCCTGCAAATTTCTGTTGAGAAAGCACTGGTAGTCTTAATTGGAGCTCCCTTGTAAGTAATTGTTTTTCTCTTGCTGCTTTTAAGATTCTCTCTTCATCTTTAACCTTTTGCATTTTAATTATGATGTGCCTTGGTGTGGACCTCTTTGATTTTATTCTATTTGGTACTCTCTGCACTTCCTGGACTTGTATGCCTATTTCCTTCACCAAATTAGGGAAGTCTTTTTTTTTTTTTTTTTAAATAACCATGTTGATTTCAGAGAGGGAGAAAGATAGAAATATCAATGATGAGAGAGAATCATTGATTGGCTGCCTCCTGCACACCCCCTACGAGGGATTGAGCCTGCAGCCAGGCATGTGCCCTCGACCTGAATCGAACCTGGGACCCTTCAGTCCACAGGCCGATGCTCTACCCATTGAGCCAAACTGGCTAGGGCTGTCATTTTTTTAAATTAGAGGCCCAGTGCACAAAATTCATGGGTAGGATCCCCAGGCCTGGCCGGCAATCAGGGCTGATCGGGGCCTTCTGGCTGCCAGCCGGGGCCTTCCTTTGTTCTGTGCCACCCCTTGGTGGTCAGCGCATGTCATAGCAAGCAATTGAACTCTGGGTCTCCCGGTCGAACTCCCGAGTGGACAATTTGCATATTAGGCTTTTATATATATTTTTAATAGGTTTTCAGTTGCTTGTTTTCTGCTTCTGACATGCCCATAATGCAAATGTTGGTACTCTTGAAGTTGTCCTAGAGCAGTGATGGCGAACCTTTTGAGCTCAGCATGTCAGCATTTTGAAAAACCCTAACTTAACTTTGGTGCTGTATCACATATAGAAATTTTTTGATATTTGCAACCATAGTAAAACAAAGACTTATATTTTTGATATTTATTTTATATATTTAAATGCCATTTAACAAAGAAAAATCAACCAAAAAAATGAGTTCGCGTGTCAGAGGTTCGCCATCACTGTCCTAGAGGCTCCTTACACTCTTCTCACTTTTATTTTATTCCTTTTTTTTCTTTTTGCTATTCTGATTGGGTGTTTTTTTGCTTCCTTATATTACAAACCGCTCATTTGATTCTTGGCTTCATTTTTGCTACTGTTGATTCCCTGTAAATTATTCTTCATTTCAGTTAGTTCATTCTTCATTTCTGACTGGACTTTTCTTATTATACTAGAGGCCCGATGTATGAATTTGTGCACCGGTGGCATCTGGCCAGTCCACCCCAATTGGACCGGGCAGGCCAGGGGGAGGGACCTCAGATGGCCAGCCGGGGAGAGGGGCTAGCCTGGGGGAGGGGCTGTGGGCAGTTGAATTCACGGCTGAACCTGGTTGAGTGGACAATTTGCATGCTAGCTTTTTATTATATAGGATTATTAATGATTTCAGAGAGGCAGGGAGAGGGAGAGAGAGATAGAAACATTAATGATGAGAGAGAATCATTGATAAGCTGCCTTCTGCATGTCCCCCACTGGGGATTGAGCCTGCAACCTGGGTATGTGCCCTGACCAGAAATTGAACCATGATCTCTTGGTTCATAGATTGACACTCAACCACTGAGCCGTACCAGCTGGACTGACTGGTCTTTTTTAATGCTGTTGAGATTTTCACTAAATTCATTGAGCATCCTTAGAGCCAATGTTTTGAACTCTGCATTTAGTTGATTGCTTGTCTCTATTTGTTTAGTTCTTTTTTAAAAAAATATATTTTATTGATTTTTTACAGAGAGGAAGGGAGAGGGACAGAGAGTTAGAAACATCGATGAGAGAGAAACATCCATCAGCTGCCTCCTGCACACCCCCTCCTGGGGATGTGACCGCAACCAAGGTACATGCCCTTGACTGGAATCGAACCTGGGACCCTTGAGTCCACAGGCTGATGCTCTATCCACTGAGCCAAACCGGTCAGGGCCATTTTGTTTAGTTCTTTTTCTGGAGTTTTGTTTTCTCATTTGGGACATGTTTCTTTGTTTCCTCATTTTGGCAGCCTCCCTGTGTTTGTTTCTATATATTAGGTAGAGCTGTTATGTCTTCTAGGCTTGGTAGAGTGGCCTAGTATAGTAGGTATTCTGTAGGGTTCAGTGGCCTTGATCACCCAAGCTGGGCACTCAAGGTGCCCCCCCCACCCCTATGTGGGCTGTGTACACCCTCCTCTTGTAGTTGAGCCTTGATTGCCATTGGCATGCCAATTGGAGGGATTTACCCCAGGCAAATCAGCTGCAAGAATTGGCTCTGACCACTGACCACTGGACCTCTGACTACCTTGGAAGATCAGCTATGCAGGGGCCGACCTCACTGAGCAGGACTTACTTCAGTGGGGCTCTGGTGCCTGCTGAGTCCACTCCTTAAAGTGTGTCCCTTGTGAAGGTGGTTGGGTGATGATGCTTTGATGTCGTTTGAAGCTTTCCACAGGGTGTGCTGGTTCTGGGGCCTCCCGGAAGGAGCAGGCCAAAGTCAGTTATTGCCTGTGTTCTGCCTGGGGCCATGTGACATGGGCTACAAAGCAATCTGCAGGTGGCTGCTACATGTGCGTGCCTGCTACTTGTACTGGGCTTAGAGGTGCCCAGGCTTGGCCATGCTGGGCGCATTTAGCAAGAGGTATGGGGCATGCTAAGGCCAGATGCTGCTTGAGAGATTTTTAGGAAAATGAAGCATGAGCAAGGCAAGATCATTAGGAAAATGAAGCATGAGCAAGGCAAATAGTGTGAGCCAGGTTGATGGAGTCTCATTTATGGCACCTGCCTGCCAGCTGGGTGAGGGGGGGAGGGGGAAGGGGAGCTCATCAAAGGAACATTGGCCTCTGCCATCACCCATCACTTCTGTCTGGGAGAAAGCTGCTCCCCTAGCTCTTGCCCTGATGTGAGACAATTCAGTTCCTCCCCATATGCCTCTGGTGCCTTTCAAACTGCTGCCCCAGCACTGGAGTTCAGAGAAAGAAAGTCTGAGGAAGTCCTTGTGCAGACCCTTTAAGAGGAACTGCCTGGGACTCCAGCAGTCCTCCATCTCCCTCAGCCCAATCCCAGCTGATTTTTATTTTTTTATTTATTTAATTTATTGATTTTAGAGAAAGAGGAAGGGAGGAGAGAGCGAATCGATTTATTGTTCCACTTATTTATGCATTCATTGGTTGATTCTTATATGTGCCCTAACCAGGGATCAAACCCACAACCTTGGCATATTGGGACAACTCTCTAACCAGGGCAGTCCCTGCTGGCTTTTACAGCAGAAGTTATGGGGACATCTCTTCTTGGTACTGCAACCCTGGGCTGTGGGGCCCGGTGTGGTGTTGAGACCCCCTTGCTCCTCACGGGGTACCTCTGCAGCCAGGATACCTCTTCTAATTTTTTAAAATTTTATTTTAGTGAATTTTATAGAGAGAGGAAGGGGAGAGAGGAAGAGAGAGAAACTTTGATTGGCTGCCTCCTGCGCACCCCCTACCAGGGATCCAGCTCACAACCCCGGGCTTGTGCCCTGACCTGCAATTGAACCAGCAACCTTTCCATGCATGGGACACTGCTGAACCAACAGCCACATCAGCCAAGACTCCCTCCCAATTTTTATCTGCCACATGTGGATGTGGTACCAGCCCATTAGGCATCTACTCCCCTCCTACCAGTCTTGATGTGGATGCTTCTTTAATTCCCTAGTTGTAGGACTTCCATTCAGTCAGATTTCAGGCAGTTCTGAATACGGTTTTCTGTAGTTTAGTTATAATTTTTAATGTGGTTGTGGGAGGAGGCAAGTACCGAGTTTGCCTACACTGCCGTCTTAACAGGAAGTCAAGAACTTTTCTTTGTTAAAAGACAATATAGCCCTAGCCAGTTTGGCTCTGTGGATAGAGCATCAGCCTGCGGACCAGTGTCCCGGGTTTGATTCCGGTCAAGGGTATGTTCCTTGGTTGCAGGCTCCTCCCTGGCCCTGGCACTGGACAACCTAAGGGGAAAAAAGCATGAACAAGTATTTGACAGAAAATTAAATGAAACATACTCATCCTCATTAATAATTAGGGAAAGCAAATTAAAACTAGAATGGACTGTCTTTTTTAAAATTTTATTTATCCTCACCTGAGGATATGTTTATATTGATCTTTTAGAGAGCGAGGAAGGCACAGAGAGAAAGAAACATCTATCGGTTGCCTCCCCTACATGCCTTAATGGGATTGAACCCACAACCTAGGTATGTGCCCTGACTGGGAATTCAACCCACAACCTTTGGTGTATCGGATGACACTTCAACAAAATGAGTATCCAGCCAGAGCCAAGATAAAACTTCTAAATATGGTCAGCAAAGCCCTGAGTGAGCTTAAGTCCCTAGCCTCATCCTGCTGTGGTTCTCCTCTGGCTTCTAGGGTCTTCTTTCAATCTCTGGAACTTGACTTTCTCCTTCCTATTTAAGGGGAATGTAATTAAACTCTCCCTTTGATGTTACAAACTTTTTCTTTAATAAAACAATACAAATAAAAGTTTATATGATACATACATATGTATGAACATATTTATGTATGCATATTTAAAAGCATAATAAATGAAATACTCATTAACTCACACATACAGATATCTCTAAACCAAGCATGTCAAACTCGCAGCCCAGGAGCCGCACGCGGCCCACAATGAATATTTTTGCGGCCTAGACGATATAATGGTATGTGAGAAATGTTTTAATAAAATTTCGTAACTTAATTTTTACAATATCCTGTTATTCATAATTATTAATAATGAACTACAACGTTCACTAATGATTGATTACTATAATCATGTTTCATTCATTTCCCTTAAGCACCTTATGCGCAGAGGCACCATTTCTCTCCACTAATACTAGCAGTGAATATTTTAGCAGCCGATTGCCACATCGTTAGTCTTGGACTGACTTGTTTGGTGTGTGCAACAGAAAATATTTTGCTTTCAGATAACAAGAAAAGTAGGTTTATTTGCGTTATGCTTATTGTGCAGTTTCTGGTGAGTTAATGTTCAAGAAAATTAATTTTTATTAAAATGTTCTATTATTTTATGTTAATGATTACTCATTTATTTCAGCCCTTTGTATTCAGCATGGCTCTATCGAAATAAACCTACATTTCTATGAAAATTGAAGCTTTTGTTTTTGCGGCCCACATAAACTTAAACCTTGTTTATTTGGCCCGTGTTAGCCTTTGAGTTTGACATGCTTGCTCTAAACATTATTTTGCTTGTTTTTGTTTTAGCTTTATAAAAATAGTACACTGCATGTATTCTTCAGTCACTTCCTATGTTACATTTCTGGAGTTCATTCTTTCATCATTTTCACTGCTGTTCAGGAGTCCATTGGAAGGACATACTTTACTTATTCCTTCCATTATAAATGGACTTTTGGGTTTCCAATTTTTTGTTTTCACAGACAGCGCTGCTATGAATGAATATTCATGAACATGTCCCTGGTGCAGATGTGCAGAGTTTCTCAAAGTGTGTGCCACGGCTTGAATGGGTGTAGAGAATGCAGGAAGAGTTGAGCAATCTTCTTAGCTCTGCAGCAGCCCATAGGAAAAGAGCTCTTTGGCCTGCCTAGGGAGCAGAGTAGTCCCTTTAGTCCCATGTTCCAAACAAATGTCATCATTTGCTGTAAGTGTTAACGTATCTAAATCAGGTAGAGGTACTCCTAAGTCTTCCTATTTAAAGTGTAGTCTACTGGCCAGCAACCCTCAAACTTGATAAAAATGTAGCATCTTAGGCCAGGCTGTACTAGACTTGGTGAATCAGAACCCGCATTTTAATAAGACCCCAGGTGACTCATGCACAAAGTTTGAATAATATTCCTCTACTAGTGGCCCGTTGCAAGAAGATTCGTGCAATAGGTCTTCCTTCCCCTGGCAGCCAGCACCGGTTTTCCTCTGGCCTTTCGTTAGGCCGCAGCAGCAAGGCTTGGCTTCTCTGCTCCGGCTGCTCCCAGCCCCTCCTTTTTTTTTTCAGCTCTTCAAGCGGAGGCCAGGGCTGGCTGGAAGCCTGGGTTGCCCCCAGTGACCCAAGCTCCCAGCCACTCCTTGAGCGGAGCCCAGGGCAGGCTGGAATCCTGGGTCACCCCCAGCAACCCAGGCCCCCATCCCCTCCTTGAGCGTAGTCCAGGGCCAGTGGGAAGCTTGGCTTCCTCCGTCACCGGGAGCAACCCGAGTCTCCTCCTCACTCCAGCTCCATGGCTGCTGCCATCTTCAGTTGTCTTCAGTCTTCGGTCTGCATATGCAAATTAACTGCCATCTTTGTTGGATTAATTTGCATAGTCACTCTCATTGGCTGGTGGGTGTGGTGGAGTGACAGAGTGATGGTTAATTTGTATGTTTCTCTTTTATTATATAGGATGTGTGCGTGTGTGTGTGTGTGTGTGTGTGTGTATACCACATTTTATCTATTCATCTATTGTATGTTTACACATATACACACATAGCGTGCGTGTATATAGATGTATATATAATCACATTTTCTTTATCTAATTATCCATTAGGAGACACTTAGGTTGTTATGTTATCTCTCAGTTGGCTGAAGATTATCCTCTAGGTCAAGCAATTTGAGCTGTCAACAAAGGCCCACTGTGGATCACATGAACCTTATTCTAGAAGTCAAGCCTAGTGTTATCATCAGACTCTTAGAAATGAGGCATCTGATTAGAAACAGCAAATGAGAAGTGTTTACACTACACTGATACAGTTGACAGTACAAAAAGATCTGAGCTGGTACTAGGAACATTTGTGGAGTTCATGAGCCACATTACTGCAGAAGCAAATACTTCCTTTCATCTTCCTATCTGAGATACTGTTGCATAGTAATTAATAATAGTGATCATTAATTAGTAAAGAAAAACTTTTGGATTTACTTTTTTTAAGAAGGTAAGAAATGAATTAGGAAATTTTTTATTAAAGACTGGTAAACATTTGGTGATTACATTTTCAGGGTGTTTTTTTAAAAATTTCTTTGAACTACCTTATTTTCTAGATGTAGATATACAAGATAAATGCGATGCTACTGAAGTTTCTATAAGAACTTCAGATAAACTACATTCTTTAGTATTTTAATATATTTCAAGTTTATTGTTGTGGATGAAATAGAGTCTTCTCTTCAGTTGCAGATTCTTTATCCTGTCCTGTTACACAAAATGTTCAGCCTCCCAAGTCCAGCCCAGTGGTATCCACTGTTGTGTCAGGAGCCTCGTCAGCAAGATTACCTCCTACTGCAAATCACCTCGTTGAACCTGTGGCCTCAGTTCCACAGCCATCAGAGCTGTTACAACAGAAAGGTATTGGAGAAATTCATTATACTATATATGTAGCACACGTATACACACATACTGATTAAAATAGGTAGGCAAACTGGATAACCAGAATTTTTTAAAATATGAAAAAAAGTAATTTATAAATCTCAATTCCAACACAACTATTTTCTTTTTCACATATTAACGTTTAGTCTCTATGAATTTATATTTTGTATAATTGTAATCATAGTTTAAATACTATTTTGTATTTACAGTTACTAAATTATTCACAGTTCTTCATTTATGTACATAGTCTTTATAGTCATTCCTGGCTAATAATTCATTGTGTCATTGTATTATAATTTACTAATCCATCCCTCTATTGTGGAAAATTTATTTCCTACTTTTTAAAGGTTATTATAGTTTCTTTTATAATAAAGTGCTCAAGATTTCCTTATTTAGTGTATTTCCATATCCTATATGATGATTTCTGTGCTTTGTTAATGGAAAGTAGCTTTTGACCTAATTTTGAGAATGAGAGGGGTGAAAATGAAATTGTACCCCACATTCCCAGCATTGACAAACAATACAGTTTGTTTGTTTGTTTGCTTGTTTAATATTCTCCATGTGTTAAATAAGTGACAGGCAACTAAATTATGTTATTTTGACCCTCTTTTCCCACATTGTCTTTTCTTTTGGCAGTATTTGTGATTATTTCCTGTCTGGCTAAAATTCCAAATCTACTTTTGGTTCAGGTTAACATACTGTATTTTTCATTTGATAACTGAACTATTTTTTGAAATTCACAATTTATATTTCCAGAGCAACCATTAGTAATATTTTTAGGGACTATACTCACTATGTAATGATAGCTCCTGATTTTGAAGATGAACAATTCTCTCTCTTATGTTCTGAAACTTAGAAAAAGCATCATAAATCCTTAGGCTGATTTCACTATCCATATATGCTGAGTATTTATGTAGTCTACAGAAGCCTTTCGATCATTTGATCAGATTATACATTATACATTTTTTTAATTTGGTCTTATAGGAAAACCAATTCTAGCACCAAGGGGTGTTCATTGATTCCCAGCCAGTCAGTGGGTATATTGGGAATAGAATCTAGTTGTGTGTGTTTTTTAATCCTCACCTGAGGAATTTTTTTTCCCCCATTGATTTTCAGATAGAGTGGAAGGGAGGGAAGAAGTGGGGGAAGAAAGAGAGAGAGAAACATCAACATCAGAGAGACACATCAATTGTTTGCCTCTATCAAATCTACAACTGAGGTACATGCCCATTAGGAGGAATCGAACTTGCAACCCTTTGGTCTGCAGGCCCTTGCTCTAACCACTAAACAATCGGCCAGAGCACAATCTAGTTTTTATAAGTGTTTGCCTTCAAAGTGAAAGGCTGATAACGAAAGTTTTGCTTGTCATGAGTAAGGGTAGGTTGAAGCCCTAACTGAATGAATGGTGTCTTTCAGCTGCATTGATTGATGACTCATTTCCTTTTGTTGTTGTTGGTTTTTTTTTTTTTTTTAAATATATTTTATTGATCCTCTACAGAGAGGAAGGGAGAGAGATAGAGAGCTAGAAACATCGATGAGAGAGAAACATCGATCAGCTGCCTCCTGCACACCTCCCACTGGGGATGTGCCCGCAACCCAGGTACATGCCCTTGACCGGAATCGAACCTGGGACCCTTCAGTCCGCAGGCCGACGCTCTATCCACTGAGCCAACCGGGTCTGGCCCTTTTGTGTTGTAATCCTCACCTGAGATATTTTTTTGCATTGATTTTTTTTTTTGAGAGAGAGAGTGAAAGGGAGAGGGAATAGAAACATTTATGTGAGAGAGACACATCGATCGGTTGCCTCTCACACGTGCCCCGACTAGGGGGTGGAGGTTGAGCCTGCAACCCAGGTATGTGCCCTTGACCAGAATCGAACAGGGACCCTTCAGTCCTCGGGCCAACACTCTATCCACTGAGCCAAACAGACTACGGCATTCCCTGCTAATTTTTTGTCCTTTCATAATTTCTTTTTGACCATTTTACTTTTTAAATACATGGTATTATCTTATTGTATCATAAACCACTTTTTCACAAAATAATTGTAATTATTTTCCTTAATAAGTAGATTTGAAAAGAGAATGAGCTACCATTTATCGAGCACTTATAATGAGCCAGATATTTCATATTTATTATTTAATCCCCATGTCAATCCTATGATGTAGATATTATCTGTTTTACAGATGAGAAAAGTGAGATTCACAAAAAAATTACATAACCAGTCCAAATTATAGATTAGTAAGTAGCAGAATGAAAGATTTTTAACTCAGACTTTCTGTCCTTGTGCTCTTTCTATAAAATGAGGCTGAATTTGTTGGCTTTTAAACTCTTGATTTACCTAAGATACGCTCCTTGTTAAAATAAGTAACAGAAAAGATAATACTGGAGATATTTGAATTGTAGCTTTTAATATTTCTTTTTCTTAAGTAGGAGATTGACTTCTTAGTGGCCTCTATGCCTTTGGCTAGGTCTGGGGTACACTATAATTGTGTGAGTCAGGGATACCATGTATGTTGTACAAGTTGTAGTTTGCGTGAATGGTGCCTCTTGTAGTTGTGCAGTGCATGGTTGTTGGTCTTATATGACTTACTAAAACAGTACTACTTAAAAGAGTAAGTTTTTTTGGTCACAGCTTCAAAGATGCCCTTGCTTAGTTAATTCTTTCAAAGACCTCGGCATTTTTTACTGGTTTTTAAATATCATCTCCTATTTACATAATATTTAGTATATTTCAGGCACCATTCTAAGGTTTGAAATATGTATATTAATTATATTAATTTATTTCATTCTCAAAGCAACTTATTTGAGGTAGTTATTACCCCTTTTACAGATCATGTAAATGAAGAACAGAAAGGTTAGTAACTTGCTCAAGGACACACAACTAGTAAGTAGAGGTAGCACCTAGAATTGAACCCAGAATCCCAATCTATCTATAATATCCTGCTGTTTATAGTCAGTATTTTTTACTGTTTTGCTTTGTTCTCATGGGATTCTTTCAAAAGTAGTGGGTTGTTTGACAGTAGTGATTGGGGACCCCATACATTCAGAATTATTAAATACATTCATTTTTCAATATTTGAATTAAGAATGTTCCAGTGAAAACCAACCCAACTTGTAAGGTTTCATTTTTAACAGATACATGTATGGCAAGGTAAAAGAAAGTCTATAGATTTAGGGAGTTGTGATTAATAACTTAAGGAAGGGGATATGTTTTCCCTTTAGCGCCTGAGATTTTTATACCTCAGGGCAATGCGTTATAGTAAGGTTTAGGATAAATTCAGAATAAGTTTCCTTTGTAAAGGGAGAGAAAGGCTGTTGTTAACACAGGCACTTTCTTAGGTGGGTAAGTTTTAGGAAAGAGGAATATGGTAATTGATTCCCTTAAAACCATCCTTTTGAAAGAATCTTTGGAAAGCTTTATAGTATGTGTACCTCATTTGAAGACCAGTTTAGGAAAGATAACAGTTGCTCCAAAGTCTGAACTCTTGAATTTACAAAAGCTAACCTCACAAGGATTTGTTCTCTTAAGACTAGTTTGTTTTATTTCCAATGTAGCTGTTTCTAGGGAATAGTGAAGGAGCCTTTTATTAAAAGTATCCCCAAGGATATGGTCTCCTGGAGAGTTTTGCCAGAAAGTACTTTAATGATGGGTAGTTTAAACCAAATGTCCTTTTTAAGATATTGGAGCCCTGTTAATTACAGAACTCTTCATAATGTCAGATTCTTGCAGACTTCTTGCCTATTGGTTTCATAGTCATACCTTGTAAGTTCTAATTTAGACAGAATAAGTTAGGATATAGCATTCCCTCCCCATGTGATGGTGGTGGGATGGAAGGTACTCCGTGTACATTTTTGCAGTGGGTTTTGGGCTGAGCTCTGGAAGACATGTCATATGCTTACCACTTTCTTTATAAATGCAGCCTGTGTATGTCATACATAGGTTCTGGCTCGTAAGAAAAGAAATCTGAGAAAAGGCATTCTGGAAGTTCTCGGAACCATTCACATATTGCAGAACAGCAGCTTGGCTGTCAGCCTCTTTCTGGCCATACTCCTTTAGTGCAGTTTGTATGTACTGGATGGATCCAATCTAGAGAAGGGCACTTAATACGGATTGGCTGATATTCTGGGCTCTTACCATTCCTCTTTGGATTAAATAAAATGTCATATTCTTGTGCTATTACTATCACCAAGCTTTTTTAACAAAGTTTACTTGAACAAAGGAAGGCTCAATTCTGAGCATATTAAGGCACATTTGGGGAAGGGCTTAAATCTTGATACTTTCATCTCCAGCACTTCTTACAAAGCACTGCATCTTTTTGCAGGAAAGTAATGTTTTGAGTATGCTGGCTGATATTCTGTTAATATAGTATAGTTGACAACTATAGTATAATCTAACATGATATTATGATGAGTGATAATATTACTCTAGTCTGTCTTATTTGTGAATTTGTTCCAGTGCATGGAGTCATTGTTTTATAATTTCTTTTTATCATTCTGTAGTCATTTCATTTGCTTCCAATTAAGTATTGGATATTTTTCCAATAATAAGTAAATCTATTTTTATTCATTAAATCTGAAGAAAGAGAAGGAAATATTGATGATCTTATAATGTTATGGTGTCCCTGTACTTTGGTTCTTTTGATTAGTACAGTCAGCAACCTACATATTCATTCAATCATGAAAATAATGGATTGTCCTCTGATTTTTTCTTGATTATTGGCCTCTGTTAGCTCAGCAGAGTGGTTGGCAAACTCATTAGTCAACAGAGCCAAATATCAACAGTACAATGATTGAAATTTCTTTTGAAAGCCAAATTTTTTAAACTTAAACTATATAGGTAGGTACATTGTTATTAACTTAATTAGGGTACTCCTAAGCTGGCCTTTGCTAAAAACGTCCTCAATCTGAGGGGTCGACCTCAGCGAACGTACCCCCACTTCTTCTAACGCCACTTCTTCAAAATAGACTCGCCCAGGCTGAAAACCCGACTTCTGCGCATGGGCCACGAAGTTTCAATCGCACTGTACTGCGTGCGTACCCGCACGTGGTATTTTGTGGAAGAGCCACACTTAAGGGGCCAAAGAGCCGCATGTGGCTCGCGAGCCGCGGTTTACCGACCACTGGCTCAGCACAACAAATGGAATTTCTTCCTGTTTCTTCTTACTAAATATATACATATACACACAGGGTGGGGCAAAAGTAGGTTCACAGTTGTATGTGAAATGTTTATTCTTGTATTATATTTATTAATTATTGTGTTATTTTCCATATGAACAACTGTAGACCTACTTTTGCCTCGTCCTGTATGTGTACTTTCTAAAGTGCAGTGCTAATTCATACCTTCTCTAGATGGACTGGAATTTAGTATTTCATTTAAAAGGCCATCTCTTCCATTGCCTGTCTGCAAGGCTCTGTATATTCAGTGATGAACAAAACAAGTGTAGTTCCCATCCTTACGAACATTGAGTGAAGCTAGGGGAGGTGGGGTTTCTGTTCGGTCATTAATTATTTCCACTTCTGAAACATACTTTTCCCCCACCTCAAAAACGTAAGTTTATGAGCAAGGTGTCTGTATGGTTGGGCTTTCCACTGGAAGAGGGACATTTTAAAGCCAGCATTTTGGACTGCTAGTCGAAAGCTACGACCTCACCATGTAGCCACTGCTCCTGGCACATCTTGCATGACACCTGGCTCCCAACACACAAAAGTACTTCATTTTAAGGAAGTCCTTAAATTGAAGAATTTCTTTTCTATAAAACCTTTTTACTGTAAACATATGTTTACTTGTAAATTTCTTAGTATATCTAACCTAAGGTCTAATATTAGTCAAATTTTTATCTTACCTAGACTTTTATTAGAGGAATATGCCCCTCTGAATTTGGTCTTTCAAGGTATCAAGCTTATTTCTTGTATTTTCTGAAATTATTTAAATTGATTTTATTTTCTCAGATGAATTTATCATAACTGCCATTTTATCTATATATTTAGAAGATGTTTCAGCAAAGCTAGCTGATTTTTTTCATGACTTTTTTAGTTAGGGTGAGGAGATTACACATGTACAGTTTAACCTTTATTCCCTTCTCAGTTCAGATGTTGCTCTTTAATAGCTTTTTTCTTACTATAGACATAGTTATGTTTATCCATGCTAATTTAAAAGGTCACCTGAAAGAAACAATGAAGAGAGCATCAGGGAGCTACCATGGGATTTTGGTGAGGCCAGGCTTCATTGTGCTTCCAGTATTGTGAAATGCTCTTGAAAATTCACACAGTTTCTAGGTTTTTCTTTTTTCAAGCTGAGCTGTAAGATTTTTCTTACAGGGGGCTTATTCTTATTTATAAGGTATTTTTAATTAAGATTATTTTCCCTCTTAAAAGATTTCTGTAGATGTTAGTGTTTTAAGTCTTGATTTTGGCACATTAATTAAATAATAAAAACACCCAATCAAAATTTTAAAAAGAAGTATTATACAGTTACCAGCTGTTGTGCCTTTTCTACAGACTCTACCTTCTCTTGGTGGATCTCACAGAGGACCACTCATTGACCTACTTCAGACTCAGGTGCAGGCAATTGACTGAAGCTGAGATAATTGGCCATCTCAGAAAATACACTATTCTGTAATTGCCACACTTGCAGGGTCACAATTAATTACTGTCCCCCCCAACCCCCCAAAACATACACACACCCTTTTTTTGAACATCTGCTGATAGCAGAGAACTATGCTGAATACAGTTCTTTTCTTTAACTGTCATTCTTTTTCCGTTATGAGAACTGAGTTACCATCAAGGTGGCATTAACAGAAGGAAGGTATCAAGAATCTCTGTGTGTGTTGTATGCTATATAAATTCATTTCAGTAAAATGATCACTGCTCACCAAGAATGCACAGTCCCAAAGGAAGTATACTACAAGGGCCCTAAACTCAAAGAAGGTAAACGTATAGAACTCAGTGAGATTTTCAGAGATTATCATTGCCGTTTCCTAATATTGTTAGTGTAATACATGGTACTTTTTTCCACACTTAAATCAGCTACTTCATATTAAAGCTGCTTTTACTAAACTGCTTTTAGAGATTTTCTAACAGTTTCCGTTTTGATAATAAATTTGCTAATATTAATATGCATGCTGGGTTGCTCTTTGGAATGTCAGAGTTCTTTCTCACTTTTAATGCAATGTCAAAGTTTATTTCTCATCTTTCCTGTTGGTTTGACTCGTGTTTGTGCTTTCCACTTTACAGGCATGCAGTATGGTGAATATGTTAATAATCAAGCTAGCTCCGCACCAACTCCCTTGTCATCAACTTCCGATGATGAGGAAGAGGAGGAGGAGGATGAGGAAGCAGGTCTGCTTTAGCTTTACACCAGTTCTTAATCTTTTCCTACTCAAGTTCTTTTTTTTTTTTTTAATGTCCACAGTCTTATAGCCTCTTTAAAAAGTATCTTTGCAGATTTAGCTCAATGAACTTATGAACTTACTTGGTTTAGGTTATAGAAGATTGGGGTCACTTGAAATTTGGTGTTTTGCTTATTTGTTTTGTTTTTCTTCCTTTGGACATCTTTACCATTTCATTAAATAACAATACATTGTTCATGGTGACAGTGGTTTCTTCTTTCAGACATGCATTTCCGCTCAGGTCATGCAAAAGAATTTAGTGTTGATTGAAGCTTTTGACTGTTTGCTCTAACACCTTTTAGGAGGAATGTTTTCTTTTCTGCTTTGCATGCTACTTAGTCTAAACAGAATAAACCATTTGGATTTATATAACAATGGCAGAAATAGAACAATGTTTCTTTAAGCTCCTTTTAGCACTTACTATATATTTAGAAAGCCAAAAATTTGTAGTTATTTTCCAGTTTGCAAATATTCTCTATATATGGTGGCTGTTGCTGGAAGTTCCATCTTTCTGTACAGTGAGAGAGGGCAGAGTACTGGGGCTAACATGAAGGTAATTTGATACCAGAGTTAGAGTTCAAAAGGTTCAAATGGTGATTGGATGTCTGGGCTAGCCTTAAATCTAATTAACTAAAATACTAAACATTTGCAGATGCTTTATTGTTTCCAGCCTGCTACAGATATGTAGTATTTAATCAGTAATATGGATTATGGATTTTCTTAAGTGCCAGTAAACTAACGGTATAATAAGTCCCAGTTATCTCATTTCTCTGTAAAAGTATCCTGAATTCTGTACAACTAACTTATAGAGTCTATTTGTAACCTTATTAAAAATTTATAGAGTTCATTTGTAACCTTATTAAAAATGCAATAAGCTCACAGAATAGTTTGGAATCTAGAACAAAATTACAGTGAATTCTATGTTAATCATAGTGTTTTATAGGACTATATAGGATAATCTGGAACCAGATGTAGGATTGGATGACAGGGAAGATTCTCTGGGGGATTAAGACTGGTACCTGAGCTGAGTCTAAAAGGAGTAGTTGGATTAGGCAGGTGAGGGATCTGGGGAGAGGCACAGATACTTTTTAAAACAAAGCAAGGAGGTTTTGAGAAGATGGCATATTGGGGAACTTTAGTGAATTTAGGACCTATGGTCTGCAAAGGACCGTGGCCAGAAGAATTGAATGAGGTTGGGTAGAATGACTGGATGAGATCTTTGAAAACCAGGCACAGCAGATCCTCAAATAACATCATTTTGGTATAAAGTTAATGAGATACTGCAAGAACTTAAATCTTGTTTATATTGATTAGCCTATGGTCAGATTGATTTAATTATACATTACTTCACTTAACACAGAAGCTATAGATGATGTTAAGTGAGGACTTACTGTATTTCATATTAAGGTGTTTGGATTTTATTTTGAAGGTAGTGAGGAGTCACTGAGGGAGTTTACATGGAAAAATAACAGCCAAATTTGCACTTCTCTTACAAAAGTATTCATAGGAGCATATTGAAACTAGCCTCTTAGAATAATCTCGTGAGGAAAATGAGTTCTGAGGCTAAGGTAGCCAGAAGATTGAAGGAGAGTATAGCATAGCATTACCAAACAAAGAAAATCATTTTTACAAATCGAAAGTAATTTGGCTAGCAGTGGTAAATGTTAAGGAATGTTTGGTTGAAGTCTGAGAAAAAACAGTTGGCTTTATCAATCAGGGTTCCTGTCTTGTTTTTTCTGCCCCCCTCCCCCCCCACACCCCCCCAACCCCATTTGTAACACTGTTTGAGGGGATAGGGGGAGGGATGAGAGAAAATGAAGAGCATTTCCTAAGTCTGGTTAATATCTGTTTAATATTAACAGTAGTCCTGTGGAGTAGGTATTAGTTTAAAATCTGTTGTTACAAATAAGAAGTGGTTCATAGATGTTAGGTGTCTTGTTCATTTTCTTTTAACTGACAAGCGGTGGAGATGGAATTTGACTTACACTTTTTCCATGATTTATGCAAGTTATGAGGAAATAAAACTTCAAGTTGGTTAATTTAAAGTTGACCAATACTAGTAAGTACATTGGACTTCCTTGACCCATGTTGCTTATCTTTTAAAGGCTTACATGCATCCCCATACTTTTCCCCCACCTTCAAGGATTTTGAGCTGTTCTTATGATCTATTCTCCCTTTGCTTCCTCAGATTTCAGCTCTTCCTCTCTTCCTCCTCCTCTTCTTTCAGTGTATGACATGTAGCCAGTAAAAGAATAAGGGAAAATTCTTCCTAAGTACTGCATTCAAATAGTGATAACAAATACTCTGATTTGTTCTCAGAGTATTTGTTACTAATTGTAGTGTGAAGTAACTGAGGTAAATTGGGCCTATGTAAGGTTTAAGAGTGTGAAAAAGTACCAAAGTTGTTTGTTCAACTGAAACCAGCTAGTATGCAGAAAGCAGTACTTTGCTTGATGTTATTTCATTTGCCTCTTTATTTTAGAAAGTCATGTTAGTATAATTTAGCACTGAAGCTTCAGATTATTTTATTAAAATGTATCCCAAGTATGTATGTTTTGGATGCTATGTTTGGTTATTAACTTAGAATGAAATTTTGGCTAGTAGGCCATTAAAAATATTTTTAAGCTGTCACTATAGTTCAGATTATCAAAGTTCAGAAGCTCTTTTTTAGCTTTAGGTGAAGTTGGTTGAGTGTGTGACTTTAAGATATAAAGGTACCTTTTTTTGACAGCAAGATGAATACTGAAACTCTGTAGATTAAAGTCATTTTCTTAAATTTTTTTATTCTTTGTTTTAAAATTGTATTTATTTTTTTTCAATTACTGTTGGTATTAAGTGTTATATTAATTTCAGGTGTGCAGCACTCCTATATTCTAAGAGTTTTGTAGTTTTAGTGCTTACATTTTGGTGTGTGATCTACTTTTAGTTCATTTTAGTGTAGAGTATAAAGAAAGAGTCTAACTTTTTTTTTCTGCCTGTGACTATCTAGTTGTTCCAGAACCATTTGTTGAAAAGAATTTACACAATAATAAAGTTAATTTTAAAGTGTACAATTCAGTGCCATTTAGTACATTCACAATGTTGTGCAACCACCATCTCTATCTAATTGTTTCATTTTGTTTTTTGTGCACCCACCACTTCTATCCAGTTCTAATTTTGTGAATGTACTAACTAAACATTACATTATCCCAAAGGAAAACTGTGTGACCATTAAGCAACAGCTTCCCATTTCCCCCTTCTCTCAGCTCTTGGAAACCACCAGTCTACTTTCTAGCCCTATAGATTTCCTAGTCTGCATATTTCATATAAATGAAATCATGCAATGTGTGACCTCTTCTGTCTCGCTTGTTTCACTTAGCATGTTTTAGGAATTATTCATATTGTAGCATGTGTTTGTACTTTATTCATTTTTATAGGTAAACTAGTAGATAAATAATACCCCATTGTATAGATATACCATATTTTGTTTATCCATTCATCTGATGAATATTTGGTTTTTGGTGTATTTTTTTTTAATGCTATGACTTTTAGACTTTGACCTTATGTATTAGCATTCTTCTTTAGTTATAAATTCACAAATAAAAAAAAGATCCATTCTTCCCCATTCTTAATTAAGAATAATGACCGATGTACACCATTTTTCTAGTTATCACAAAGAAAGTGTTTTGTGTTTTCCACCTATTTTTTTGTAGTCCTCATACTTTGCATAAGTTTTTTCATGTTTAGTGTCTCATTGAAGCCTCACAAGAACATTAAAAAAGACATATAGGGCATTTTTTTAAATTGTTCTCATTTTGCAGAAGAGAGTATTGATTGTTTTTTCCCCAAAGTTATATAACAAGTAAATGACAGAGTCTAATGTAACTGCAGTCTTTTGCTCCAAATCATGTTCTTTGCTGGTAATAAAATCAGTCTATGCAAAAAGCTTTAATTGTTATGCCATGAGTCAACATACCTAGTCACAGGGTTTTCCAAAAGTAGCCAATGAAAGGTAATTATGCATGCCTATTCTTTTTATATCACAGTTAAAAATTAACCTAAAATGTAGTTTAAACTCCATCTATAATAATAAAAGCATAATATGCTAATTAGACCAGACATCCTCCCGGATGACCTTCCAGATGAAGCCGGGGCTGTGAGGGAAGCCCGAGTCCTGGGTGCCTGCTGGCGGCCGGAGGGAAGCCCAGGTCCTGGGTGCCAGAGGGAAGCTGGTGCCAGCAGCTGGGGGAAGGAAGGTCTACTCTTACACGAATTTTGTGCATCGGGCCTCTAGTTTATAATATTGTTGTTAAGAGCTAGGATCACCTCTGTACCACAGAATCTTGTCTTACAGTTAAAAAGACCAAGAGCTCTAACACCAGAGAGGGACCATGTGCATTTTTGGTTTTATTCATCACTGTATACACTAGCGTATTTACCTAGTATAGCTGTAGGCTCTCAAAATATTTGTTGAGTTAATAGATGAAGGAAATGTATTGTACATTCTACTATCTGTGTGACCCATCACTAAATTTCATCATAAATTGCCACAGAAAATTTCTATTAATTTTACAGGTTTTGAATGAACACACAATAAGAATTCTTTTTTTAATCCTCATCTGAGAGAGAGAGAGAGAGAGAGAGAGAGAGAGAGAGAGAGAAACATTGATCGGTTGCCTTCCATATGCGCGCCAAGTGGGGATCAAAAGTCATTAAAATTTAATTATCTTAAAGTATCCTAATACTGATAATATATATTTAATAGTTTACAGTTTGATAGATGCAGTTTTTGAGATGTAACTGTATTAAAATTTCTATCAATGTAAAATTTATATTTGTGTGTGAAGTAATTTAATATCTATTCTCTAGGATGCCATCACATGTGAATGATTAAATCTTACTCCACTCATCAGCTCCATCGTCTTCCTACTCTCATTCTCATCCCCTATTCTTGTATCAGAAATTTATTTATGTGTTTTTAAAAATGTCTTTAAACATCAGTCATTTTACATTTTCACTAGAGTCAGCAAAGCATCTTCTATAAAATTGCCAAAGGCTGCCCTAAGATACATTGTCATTTTAGACTTAGTAGACACTTTGGTTTTCCTTTTAGGTATTGACAGCTCTTCTACCACAAGCAGTGCTTCTCCACTGCCCAACAGTTACGATGCCCTAGAAGGAGGCGGCTACCCAGGTAATTTGTTTTGTGCCTGTTTAATGGTTGCTTGAAAAGTCACTGACCATTAATTGCTTTCAAAACATGAACATGTATTATACATAATTAGCAGGGTGTATATTTTTTAACAGAAAAGGGGACATTTTCCTGGTATTTCTCAGCCTTAATTATATGGTATTAATTTTTATACACCAACTATGAATGTTGTTTTTGGGCAGCTTAAGGAAATTTATTACTCTATTTTTGTTATCATGCTCTTTATCTTTTTCCTCCTTCTCAAAGTCTTTTAATAGTGAATAATTTTTCTCTTCTTTTCCCTTTTTTATGCTAATAACTCCTTAAATATATTTTATATTTCTGTTCTCATGCTTAGGTCCTTGAATTCCTTCCAACTAGCCTCTGAATATAAGTAGTCTTTGACTCTTTACTCCCCCTATGGCTCCTGGCTGCCTCCACCAGGTAAATAGATTAACCAACTTGGATGTAGTTTTTGGAGGCATTACTTTTAACCATATCAGGAAATAACTGGTCATTACATAGAAATAGGAGTAGTGGATAGTATTAAAGGAAAAACACACAAACTTAACCTTTTGTAATTAATAGTCATTTTTATTATAACATCTTATACTGTGATTTTCCTGATTTGCCTTTCTCCTATCACCTGACAATCACACCTGACCTACCTTTTTTTCTCTCTCTCTTTCTGATGACTCCAAACTTTAGGACTAATAGAATAAGTAATGTTGCCCTTCTCTTCTTATCACTCTGAGAATAATCCAGGATTAAAGTTGAAGTATTCTGTACTTAACTGAATGCACTATCTTGCTACCATTATCCTATGAATCAGAAAAGTTTAATCTCAGCTTAATATAGAATTCCCTTTTAATATTTTAAGAATACTTAAATAAGCTACTTTAGTCTTTTGTGGTTACAGATTTTTCCCACCTAGGAACCAGTATTTGTGTGTATGTGTATAAGAAGTTGTGGACCATTCTAAAAGCAATCATTGTCATCAAAATATTCTAGAAGTTACTTCATCGACTAAAAGATGAATAGTCTAGCTGGCCGTTGTGGCTCAGTGGTTGAGCATTGACCTATGAACCAGGAGGTCATAGTTTGATTCCTGGTCAGGGCACATGTCCGGGTTATGGACTCAATCCCTGATAGGGTCATGCAGAAGGCAGCTAATCAATGATTTTCATCATTGATGTTTCTATCTCTCCCTTTCCCTTCCTTCCTCTCTGAAGTCAATAAAAATACATATTAAAAAAAAAAAAAAGATGAATACTCTAACTGTATAGTGTGTCATGAGCTTCAGAGTAACCTGAAGTGAAATGTCCAGTGTGGTGTAGTTAAAAGATCATGGCCTTGGAGTTGGGCCTTGGTTTGTTTATATTCATTTATCAACAAATCTTATTCTCATTATGAACTGTGCTTTCCGAGTAAGTGAGTGACCTACGGCAAATTTTCTAGCAATATATATAGCAACAAAATTAAGGAAAGATGTGAGCAACTGTAGCAGTAAGGTTAAGTGAATTGAAAGTTTACTATGTCAGGTACTAGGATAGATTTTAGGTCTATAGAAATGTATGAACTATTGTCCATTTCTTATAGAAGGGGATAAGTTTTAGACTTCCATGTTTATGAATCCAGTTCTTTATTTCTTATGCTGATGTCATGTTAAGAGACCTTTCTACTTACGGTCTCAACGCCATGAGGAGAGAGAAGCAGGAAATTTAAGGATCTGACACTGCGTTGACGCTCTTGTCCTTTTAAGTCTGGGATGTTACCAGAAAGCCAATAAGCCAAGCCTTGCCTAATTAACACATGATAATAGAGAGCAGAATGTGTAGGAATGTATCTTCAAAATTAGAGCAAATAGAGTCAGTAGAAAGATGTGATTCCTCAAGAAACTTTTTAAAAATAAATTTTATTTAGTCAGTTGCTTTTGAGAACGCATTTTTTTCATAGTCTGATTACTGGTGAAGAATATGATTTTTTATATGAAAATAGATTTGAATACATCTATATTATAGCTATGACTTGGAAAAAAATCTAACAGTCAATATACCAAATTGTTAATAATGGTTATGTGTAATAGAATAATTTTTAGGATTTCTTCTTGTTATTT
The DNA here is from genome assembly GCF_000147115.1 of Myotis lucifugus. Taxonomy (NCBI): domain Eukaryota; kingdom Metazoa; phylum Chordata; class Mammalia; order Chiroptera; family Vespertilionidae; genus Myotis; species Myotis lucifugus. The sequence goes on along the minus strand of NW_005871401.1, from coordinate 289,067 downwards.
TTGTATATGATGATTAAATTTTCTACTGTTTTCATAATTTTAATCACATTTTAGTTTTTGTTTTAAATTTCAATAATGGAAGAACATTGATTCATTAAATTGTATTGACATCTACTGCATACCAGACATTGTTTTAGGAGCTGGACACTTCTAGACATTCTTTCATATTTTCATAGTTTTGCCTCTATAAATAATACAGATTTCTAGGGGATTATAGAAATATGCCACTCTTTTCATGGACATATTTTATAGATGGCAGGGTCAGATAAATGGCAAAGTAGAGTAAAGAGTAGTTGACACTCTTTTTAGTGCTTTGCTTTGTTTTCTGCTTTATAGCCCCATTCCTGAGGAAAAAATAAAAGGAAAAACTGTTTTTTGTATGGTTAATATATAAATATAAGGCCTTATCTATTAGAAATGCCACCTGAATATCAAAGTATTTGTTCAAGTGATACCAAATGAGGTTTTCTTAAAATAGGTCTATAAAAAAAAACAGATTGGGAACATATAAAACAGGATTAGCAAAATATTGATGATTATTAAGCTGAATGATGAGTATGTGGGGTTTATTAGTTTATTCTCTACTTTTGTGAATGTTCAAAATTTCCCATAGTAAAAAGTTAAAGAAAAAGGGAAATGCCAGAGGTTATGGCTCTCCCAAGAGCCAAGTCTTTTTATACAGTCGTGTTTTCAGGTGTTAACACCTTGTCTTTCTCTTTGTTAGATATGCTTTCTTCATCAGCAAGCAGTCCTGCTCCTGATCCCGCTCCTGAACCTGACCCTATTCCAGCTCCAGTGCCCACTGCCCCTCAGCCTTCAAAAGTGGCTAAACCATTTGGATATGGTTACCCCACTCTTCAGCCTGGTTATCAGAATACTGCAGCACCACTGCATTCCGGAGGACAGCCCTGTAGCCCAGCATATTCTGGATTCCAGCAGTATGCTCAAGTATGTATTTAGTCATAGAAAGACATTGCATATCTAAAAATTGTGAAACTATCAATTCTAACAAATTTCTGGTGATTCAAATGGGTCATAGGTACAAATACAGATAAGCCTGGATTGAGCATAGAATGAATTTGTTTCTAATTTTTAAAATATATTTCATTGATTTTTTACAGAGAGGAAGGGAGAGGGATAGAGAGTTAGAAATATCGATTAAAGAGAAACATCGATCAGCTGCCTCCTGCACACCTCCCACTGGGATGTGCCCGGTACCAAGGTACATGCCCTTGACCAGAATCGAACCTGGGACCCTTAAGTCCGCAGGCCGACGCTCTATCCGCTGAGCCAAACCAGTTAGGGCTTTTTATAATTTTTATGTGTGTGCATACATAGAAAAAATAAAAGGAAATATAAATATTAAATTTTTATTTTTTACTTATTTTTATTTATTTCAGAGAGGAAGGGAGAGGGAGAGAGAGATAGAAACATCAGTGATGAGAGAGAATTATTGATCAGCTGCCTTCTACACACCCCACACTGGGGATTGAGCCCACAACCCAGGCATGTGCCCTGACCAGAATTGAACCATAACCTCCTGGTTCATAGGTCGACATTCAACCACTGAGCCACACCAGGCAGGCAACATTAAATTTTTAAAGAGGTTACATTTGGATGAAGATATTAGCTGTAATTTTTCTTCATTGTACTTTTATTTTTTAGTCTTCATAATGTGCATGTATTAATTTTATCAAAATTAAATAAGCATTAAGTGTTCTGTGTGTTTTTAAATTCTGTATTACTAAGCTGGTTACCTCAAAAAAAATGATACGGCATAAATGTGGTTTGCAATTTTGGTTCCAACTCTAACTTGAAGAAATCTGTGTGACATATAACTAGGTAATAGCCTCCACATACATAAATGCTTGTCAGTGCTTATGTTCATTAACTACTTCTATGACCCATTTTGACATGACTTTGTTTGGATGCACCTCTTAAATACAATTTAATAATACAGAACAGTAGTTTACATTTATATTTATTGAGAAGAAAATAAAATATAAAAAAGATGGCAAAAACATTCTATTTATAATAAAATTGTTCTTAGACTAACTTTTTTTTTTTTTTTAAATATATTTTATTGATTTTTTACAGAGAGGAAGGGAGAGAGATAGAGAGTTAGAAACATCGATGAGAGAGAAACATCGACCAGCTGCCTCCTGCACATCTCCTATTGGGGATGTGCCCGCAACCCAGGTACATGCCCTTGACCGGAATCGAACCCGGGACCTTTCAGTCCGCAGGCTGACGCTCTATCCACTGAGCCAAACCGGTTTCGGCTGTTCTTAGACTAACTTAATAGAAATTTCATCTTATAGTGAATTAAGAATAACAGTTAGAGTGAAGTAGTAAAATTCTTTGTTTCTGGATTTAATCTTAGAATTAAGGTTCAAAAGGAAGAAGAAAACTTAGAGAGGCACCAGAAAAATATGGTTGATTAGCACAAATTTCCCTGATTTCCGTTTTGTTAGGTTTTCCAGATGAAGCACATTTTTAATCACTCTGGTCTGACTTGTGTGCTTTAAGCAAATTGCTATTTGGGGTCATAATATGTCATTTATTTATACATTGTAATGAAAAGAAAGTCAAGTTCAAAGAAAGAATCTGGTTCTTGGAATGTTGGGCAAGAAAAAACAATATTTTGAAATTGAAAGTGATGACATGAAAAGGTTTCATAATGACATAGGAAAAAGGTTCTTGGCCAAACCTGGCCTGCTGCCTACTTTGGTAAATAAACTTGTACTGGAGCACAGCCACACTCATTCTTTTATGTGTGTATTATCTATGCCGACTTTTATACTACAGTGGTAGGGTTGAATAGTTGCAAAAGAGACCAAGTGGCTCTTAAATTTTGAAATACTTGTTATCTGGGCCTCTACAGAAAGAGGTTACAGACCTTTGACATAAGAAAATGGGAATTATCATTCTTGTCCCATCATATTTGGGAGGTTATTTTGGCAAGGTTAAGAGACTGTCTTTGGAATAAAAGTAAAAATTAATATTTAATATACTCGATTTTTAAATGTAGCCTCATTCTATTCTTCTGTAATCACAATCCTTTTTATACTCTAGCTTTAGATTAGAGGAGTTTGGATAAAGGGGCAGAGACAGACTGAAAAATAATGTTGTTAATCACAGTTGAAATGAGCATCCTAAAGCCAGAGCTTTAAGAGTGGACTCTTAGACATCATCCTAGTCCCAACTTTCATTTTTAAAACTTTTTTCTGAAATACAATCCATAATATGTAAAAGTATATAAATTAGCAGCATGCAGCTTAAAACATTTCTACAAATTGTACATACTCACGTAGCCAACAGCCAGAGGCCATTCATGCCTTTTCTATTTATTAACCCTCCAAACAAGAATTGACAACTGTCTTGACTTCTAATATCAGATTAGTTTTGTTTGTTTTTAAAGTTTATATAAGTGGGATCATACTGTATGTACTCTTAGCTAGACTCTCTTGCTCAACAATATGCTTGTTATGCTCTTGTAGTTCATTCGTTTCATTGTTATATAGTACTCCATTATGTAAATATACCACAGTTTATTTGTTTTGTTGAGGGTCTTTAGGGTAAATTTCCAATTGGGGACTATTATGAATAGTACTGTTATGAATATTTCTCTTCATATCTTTTTAAGTGACTATGTATATATCTAGAAGTAGGATCACTGGAGTCATGAGGTGTCCATATGTTCAATCTCTGCAGTTACTGCCCAGCAATTTTCCAAAGCGGATTTTCCAATTTATACCTTCCATTAACAGTATGTGAGAGTTCCAGTTGGAACCAAAATTGCTAATAAGATTTTAATTCATTCAGTATTTTTGCTTTCAGTTTTTTTTTTTTTAAAGAATGCTTTAAATTGAACTGTCCTATTAAGTCATTCTACTGTTAATAACAGGTTTAAATGTTCTTTCTTTTTTCTATACATTAAAATCCCATATGTAGTATAATACATTTTATTCATGCTTGTTATATTGTTCTTTTTGTTTTGCTTTTAATTTATCTCTCAGCAGTATCCTGGTATGAACCAGCTGTCCTCCAGTCTGGGAGGACTGAGCCTTCAGAGTTCTGTACAACCAGAAAGCCTAAGACCTGTAAACCTCACTCAGGAGAGGAATATTTTACCCGTGACTCCTATTTTGGCTCCTATACCTAACTTGAACTTAGACCTTAAAAAATTAAACTGTAGCCCAGAGTAAGTATTTATTTTATAATTTTCAAAAATAGTATGGTATTAATTCCTTGAGTGGAAGTTTTGTTAATGTGAACACTTCTATTTTAGTTTGTATAGATATCCTGGATATAAAATTCAATTTATGTTGTTTGTTCCTGTCCCATCTCTGTCTTTTTCCACTCCCATTCCTATCACCTAATACGAGGGACCTTTTTTTCTTTTTTAGTGAAGGGTTTTAGGAACCCAAATCTATATTTTCCTTCTCTTACATTTTTTCTCCTCACTTTTCATCAGCAATTACTTCTCGTGTCTTTTAAATAAAGTGGAATCTTTACAGTTTTATGCCCTTTAATCTTTGATTGAAAAGGACATAAAGTTATATAATCGCAAGAACAGTTTTAACACGTTAAGCACCCAGCCTGCTTTGTCTTCCGGAAGGAAAGTATGGTGTCAGTCACCGGAGACTGACAGGGCGCTTAACGTGTTAAATTAATGGTTTATCCCTGAATTTTCTTTTCCCACTCAGTATAGAATGTGAAGACCGTTACCCCAGCCAATTTATCCAGCCTGAATTTAGATTTGGATTTCTTTTTATTGAGTATTTCCTCACCTCCTGGGGAAATTCAGCTGGCAGCCTGCATCTGGTGGCCATCCTCTGTGTGGATAAGCTCTGTTACGTACCTCACAGTGCCTCCAAGATAAAAAGTTGTCTATTCTTGCCTGCTTTCAGTACTTCTGTGTCCTGGTAGGATATTCCTCTGCTCCCAGAAGACATCCTCTGCTCCTGGAATCTCTTATAAAGTAAACTCTGATTCACAGAACAACATTAAGTTCTTCCTTGTGTTAAGAGAGTTGGTATTCTTTAGAGCCAGTATTGCCCTTTGTAAGGCAATAGATTTCTAGCTTTTTTAAAAAGTATAATAAGCCTCTCTTTTTCAACCAAAATCTTATATAGTTTCCAATACAGAAAATGGAGCTTTCCGAGGGCCCCCTCTCTACTCCCCCACCCTACCACCTATCCTCCACCTGTGCCTAAGGAAGTGCCAATATTACTTTGATAAAAAATGAATAAATTGATTCTAGGTTGAAAATAGCTGCCCATCCTTCTGAGTGTAAGCTTCTGTCAAGTCAATAAGTATGCGGATTATGGCCTTTATTATGAATAGTTAGGCATTCCCAAGTAGGTGAGTGTAGTATATTGTATGTGTATATGTACATGTATATGAATATCTATTAAAGAGTCCATAGGAAGGGAATGCTATATGCGTTTCTACTTAGTTATATGTTTTCTGTGAAAATATCTCATCAAAATAGAGTAATTAGGAGTACAGGCTTTAGAATTGGACATACCTAGGCTGCTTACCCTGGTTCCACTGATAAGTAGCTATGAGATTTTGTGCCAGTTATATAATCTCTCAAATTCTTAGCATTGTCAACTGTAAAACAGGAATAATAATTGTGCCTACATATTAAGATAAACTATTCAAATGATAAATATTAATGAATGCCTTCTAAGTGAAGTGCCAGGCACTGTTTCTGGTGCTGGGCATGAAGCAATAAACTGAACAGATTTCCCAGTCTCATGTAACTTAGATCCTATTAAGGAAGACATACTTTGAGCAGTCAAACTAATAAGTATATAATGAAATGTCAGCGTATTACTATGAAGTAGGGAGTAGTAAAAGTGGAGGGTGACTCTTTTTTATTGAGGAGTCAGGACAGCTTTTCCCAAAGAGTTACCATTTGAGTAGAGATCTGAAAGAAATGAGAGAGTGTGCCCAGCTGCTTGGACTGCACACGTAAAGGTCCCGGAGCAGGAACACCACCAGCCTGGATTTGGGTGTATCTGGCTCTCTCTGCAGACTGTCAACCACTCTAAGGAAAATGCCTTTCCTGGTTTCTCCTACTTCTGCTTTTTAGCTCTTTATTGATTCTGTGCCTACTGACCTTGACTTACAACTTAATAAGTTATAAGCACTTACTGTATGAGAGGAATAGTCCTACGATGACACAGGACAAAATGATCTCTGATCTCAAGTGGAAAAGACAGATAAGGTACACAACCAACTAAAGCAAGTCAGACTAATTGATACCACAGAAGCATAAACAGATCTCAGAGCACAGAGGGAGAAGTCCTTCTGACTTGTGATCAGGGGTGAGGGTGGCTTCAGAGGAAGCAGGAACTGATGAATCTCAGGCTAGGAGTTCAGCGGGTGAAAAGTGGGGAGTAAAAAAAGGAACAGCATTATTAAAAGTGCAAAGATATGCCTTTTCACTCACGTTTTCTTCTCCCTCCTATTTATGCCCTACATGCTAGTCATAATGGAGTAATTGTTTTTCTACCATGAAAATGTTGAGTCCTTAATTTAGGTATTTTCACATTTTACATATATACATGTTTAAAGTAATAAGGACCTTCCTAATTACCATTACAGACCATACTCAAATGATTTTCATTTATGCCCTTAAATCAGTGGTTCTCAACCTGTGGGTCGCGATCCCTTTGGCGGTCGAACAACCCTTTCACAGGGGTCGCCTAAGACCATCCTGCATATCAGATATTTACATTACGAATCATAACAGTAGCAACATTACAGTTATGAAGTAGCAACGAAAATAATTTTATGGTTGGGTCACAACATGAGGAACTGTATTTAAAGGGCCAGAAGGTTGAGAACCACTGCCTTAAATGTTCTTATTTATCTACAACAACTGTCTACTTCAGGGTGTTTTTTTTGTGTTTTTTTCTGATAGCTAATGTAGTCCGTGTTCTTTATATTTTTTGCAGTTCCTTTCGGTGTACTTTGACAAATATTCCGCAGACACAGGCTTTACTGACTAAAGCTAAGCTTCCTTTAGGATTATTGTTACATCCCTTCAGAGACCTAACGGTAAAGTCATATTTAAAAATATTTGTGGGTACTGACATGTGTTTTTATGTGCAAGGTATTTAGATTGTATATTTTCTTAGAATTTTTTCATCTTCTTTTATTTGAAGTTAACAAATTTCTGTCCAGTTCAATTCAGCAAACACTTTCTGAGCACCTGCTTTGTGACAGGTCCTAAACTAAGCACTGGTAAATATAGAGGTGATTAAGTCATTGGCCTTGTCCCTAAGAAAGTCTTCTCTAACAGGGAACAAAGATGTAAGAACAAATAATTACATGCAGGAGAATTAATACATCTTAACTAATCAAATTCTATAAGGTATTTAGGTGGTGAGTATAGTATGGGAAGTAATTTCCTCTGGCTATAGTAGCAGAAGTTTTCTATGAGTGATGAAGTCTGAGCTGGATTTTGAAAGATTAGTTTTGAAAGTTGGAGAGGCCATAGAGGATAAACTTAAGGAGTCCTAGAGGCCTGGTGCACTTGGGGGGGAGGGTCCCCTCAGCCCGGCCTGCGCCCTTTTTCTCAGCCCAGGAGTCATCAGTCGGACATCCTTAGTGCTGCAGAGATGGGAGAGGCTCCCACCACCACCGCTGCATTTGCCAGCCATGAGCCCTGCTTTTGGCTGAGTGCTGCTCCCTGTGGGAGCGCAATGACCATCAGGGGGCAGCTCCTTGCGTTGAGCATCTGCCCCCTGGTGGTCAGTGCGCATCATAGCAACCAGTCGTTCCCCAGTTCGGTTGATTTGCATATTACCCTTTTATTATATAGCAGCGGTTCTCAACCTGTGGGTCGAGACCCTTTTGGCGGTCGAATGACCCTTTCACAGGGGTCGCCTAAGACCATCCTGCATATCAGATATTTACATTACGATTCATAACAGTAGCAACATTACAGTTATGAAGTAGCAACGACAATAATTTTATGGTTGAGTCACAACATGAGGAACTTTATTTAAAGGGCCAGAAGGTTGATCAACCAAAGGACTTGTAATGCATGCATATAAGCCAAACCAATGGACATGGACAACAGGGGAATGAGAGCATGAGTGGGGGGAGGGGGATTTTGAAGGTTAATGGGGGGATGAGGACACATTTCTAATACCTTAACCAATAAAAAAATTAAAGATAAAAAAATAAAAATAAAATACATACTCTAAATAAATAAATAAATGGCCAGAAGGTTGAGAACCACTGTTATATAGGATAAAGGAAACACCAACAATGATGTGCAATTAGGGTAGAAAACTGTATGATTATTCCTAACTATTAAATAACCTTCAGAATAATAAAGTTCAGCCACCTCGAGTCTATTGAATTAAAACATTACTTGTTTAAGTTTCCAAAGTCTATTTGGTTTAATACCTAGCTTGTTGGATTTTTTTTCACAAACTTCTGGTATTTCATGCAAAAAATATATTTAAACTAAGATTTTGAAACTTCAGAAATAAATTTTATTCAAGTACATTTTATTTATACTTTACAAGCTGCATTTCTCACTCACACTGCTTTACTCCTGTGACTTTCTACCCCTCTTATTGTGACTGAGTTTCTTTTGTTCTTACTCATCCACACAATATTGATTTGCCTCCATATCATGCTAGGTTCTGAGGATACAAAGGTCAGTACGCTTCCTCGTGGAGCTTGCTTTCCTACTAAGATGAACAGAAAGGAGCAAAGTGAATAGCAAATAAAATAATTAGGATATGTAATGAGGATCTTGAATTCATTCAGTAAATACTATTTGATAACTTGTAATACTGTTACAACCTTTATGTCTGACCAATATAGTTTATTTCCCATATACACAGGTGAGAAATTTTAAGACAAAGAAATATACTAAAAGGTTATTGGGTTAATTCAGGAAGATAGAATAATATGTGATTTTTAAAGATCTTTTTCACATTTTCTAAATTCCTTAAATTGAATATAAAGTTCTTTTCTCAAACTAAGCATAAAGATGTATTTGTTTCAAAGGCACATTTTGTTTGTTTTCTTGTGGCCTGGGCTCCCACCGGGATTGTTGTGACTGTCGAATGAGCAGTGCAGATAGCACCAGGTGCAGAGACAAAGGCATTTTTATATGGTATATGTTTCTCTGTGTTATTTCTTGAATCTAGCTGATAAGCTCTGAGATATAGATATATAGAGAGATATATCTATCTGTCTATAGATAGATAGATACAGATATTTTTTGTTTGTTTTTTTGCCAACCAGGTTTTTCTTGTCAGCTAGTAACTTTTATTGCATTTGGTTGGACTTTATTTTGGTATTATTTTATATGAAGATTATGATAAAAGAGGGGAAAAACTTGATAGCTGCTTCTGTTACTTAGCGCATCACTGGATTTTATTAAAATGCTTCAGTTTCAAAACACAGTTATTGTTTTGTTTGATTATGATCACAGCAGCATGTGTGTTTCCTGGAGTGTTTGTTCTGCTACAACATCTTTATTTTACTTTATAGCAATTACCCGTAATAACATCAAATACCATTGTGAGGTGCCGATCTTGTCGAACATATATCAACCCTTTCGTATCCTTCATTGATCAGCGTAGATGGAAATGCAATTTGTGCTATAGAGTCAATGATGGTGAGTTCGGATTCTTAAAATAAGTGTGTTTAATATTGTAAACATTGTGACATTTTTCATCTAGTCTCTCTGCTCACTACTTTCAAAACTTTCATACCACTTTTAATGGTGAGAGTATAGGCTAGGGCAGTGTTCGGCAAACTTCGGCTCGCGAGCCACATGCGGCTCTTTGGCCCCTTAAGTGTGGCTCTTCCACAAAATACCACGTGCGGGTGCGCACGCAGTACAATGCGATTGAAACTTCGTGGCCCATGCGCAGAAGTCGGGTTTTCAGCCTGGGCGAGTCTATTTTGAAGAAGTGGCGTTAGAAGAAGTGGGGGTACGTTCGCTGAGGTCGACCCCTCAGATTGAGGACGTTTTTAGCAAAGGCCAGCTTAGGAGTACCCTAATTAAGTTAATAACAATGTACCTACCTATATAGTTTAAGTTTAAAAAATTTGGCTCTCAAAAGAAATTTCAATCGTTGTACTGTTGATATTTGGCTCTGTTGACTAACGAGTTTGCCAATCACTGGGCTAGGGACACTTCATTTTGGCTAGCCAAGGAGATAATGAGGAGAAGTGACAGTGAGGTCAAACTAAAAGGTATTCATAAAACAAGCAGTGAAGGTCACACAGGTGAGGTCATGCAGACTAATTACGCTTGACCCTGACAAGTTAAGATTGTCTTCTGTTGATACATTTGGTTCGTTCTACTCAGTGTAGACCTTTGCCATTGTATCTGATCACATGGGTGCAGTGTGTCTGTTTTCCCCTTTAGTCATTTCTTAGGATATCTTAGTGTGATTGCTTTCAAATTTGTGTTTCTGTCTGATTTTTTTCCCCCATGTCATTGTGGTAAATAGAACACAAACCTAAAAAGCAAGGTTACTTGTGTTCTGGTATCCTAACCCAATTTTATAAAAAAAGTTTCTTAATCCTTCTGCTATATTTTTTAAAGAGGGCTTAAGGAATTAGTTTTTACCATTAGATGTTCACAGAATTATTGTAAACCTTATATAAATTAATGATAGAGGTGTTTATTTCTAGGAGTGCATATGTGTGCAAAGTTATAAATTGTGTTACTAAATTTATACTGGATTCCTAATTCTTATCTAGTTCCTGAAGAATTTATGTATAATCCCCTTACCCGCTCTTATGGAGAGCCTCATAAACGGCCAGAAGTTCAGAATTCAACTGTGGAGTTCATTGCTTCTTCTGATTATATGGTAACTATTCAGTGTTAAAGTTACTCTTGGGATCAATTGTATTGGTCATTTGTAATTTGCTATTAAGTGAATTTTTGTTCAAATTTTGAATTTTTAAAAATGAATTTTAGAAAAAAATTTTTATTTATACTTGACAGATAGAAAACTCTTTGTAAAGGTTACTTGATCTCCTAGAAGAATGCAGTTATGTCACTAAGAAATCTTAGTAATGTTTTATGATAAGCACTAGCATCTACAATTTGTTGCCGTTCTGATTATATTACTTACATAGAATGAATATAAATATTCGTTTACCATTTAATACTTAAGACCCTCCAACAGAAAAACTCATGTTTTTGCCAAAAACTGTAATTTTCAAGCTCTTAAAGATATAATCTTTTTAAAAAAAAGATACAATCTTAATGTTTTATCCTGTACATATATCAGGATAAATGGATATGACTTTATTCTAATTTCTCTCTTTTCAGTTCATCATAAAATTCTATCTGTTCCTTAATTATACTGACTCTGAGCTCTCATTCTAATTTTCTACTTACAAAAAGGAATTTTTTAACTAAGTTCTACTAATCTTTATCATATTGACTCATTTTAAATATATTTATAATAACATGTTTCCTCTGTATCCTTTTTTCTAATCTTTGTTGTCGACAAACATGTAAAGTGGTAAAGAATAACTAATGTGTATTAAATTTCTAATGCTTAACCCATCTCTTTATTTTTCTAATTTTTATGGTTCTTTGTGTTTAATATAGCATCTGCCCACTTAACTACTATTTTCTTACCTGTTTTCTATTAATTATAGTAAACTTTCTTTTAGTCACTGTCACTCTTAACTTCTTACCTTCTTTACAACTTACTATGTTCTCAGCTCTGTTCTGGCTCTTTAGGAATCTTAATCAATTGAAGTAGTATAGCAAAAAGTTTTTGCCACGACCCATATGATCCCTGGTTGACACTTAAAAAAAAAAAAAGACTTCATATATCCTTTTATTTTAACTTCCTGTAACAGTTTTCAAGCTTATTTCAAGGAAGAGAAAATAGTATAATAAGCCATCATTTACCCATCAGTGAGCTTCAACAGTTATTAACCTTGTGCTATATATATTTCATACTTTATTTCCAGTCCCTCCTCCCCTCACCCACTCTGGAGTTTATTAAATGCTAATCCCAGCATTATATATTTAATCCATTAATACCATTATATATCTCTAGTAGAGAAGGAACATAGAAATACCATCACAAGGACTTTACACTTAGCACTTAACCGTTGGGTTTCATCCACCACCAGGTGACCCAATAGTTAGTAGTAATGATTACTGAGTTAAAGAAATTAAATTTTAAAAATGTTTTTAGGGACAGGGAAGGGATATAGAGGTTGATAATAAGTAAATTTAATTTTTCTTTGAAAGATATCTCAGCCAAGACTCTCAGGAAAACATTTAACACATCTATTTAACCATTACTGTATAATGGCTGCTTTATCATGCATAATCCACAACCATCCTTATAAGAAAAAAGTCAAAGGAATGTCATTTTCACTAGCACATGAGATCTTACAAAACATTCTACTTATGTATATTTTTGTATAACATACTCAGTAAATATCCAGTGGTACGGTGATATAAAAAGAATACATTTTACCTATTAAATAAATTACATTATTTTTATTTCTTTCAGCTTCGTCCTCCTCAACCCGCAGTTTACTTGTTTGTTTTAGATGTGTCTCATAACGCAGTGGAAGCTGGGTATTTGACAATTTTGTGCCAGTCACTGTTAGAAAATCTAGACAAGTAAGAATTATTTTATTCAAAATAAATGTATATGTATATAAATATGAAGTGTTTATTAGCAATTCATCGTGTTGGTTTTTATTAACTTTAATTTCATTTTAAGAGTATTTCCTGTCCACCATAAAATATAGATCCTGCTACTTGGATTTTATTATGATTTATGACTTGGTATCTGAATCATAAAATCATAACGTTTTAAAACTTAGTAAGAAATTTTTTAAAATATATTTTTATTGATTTGAGAGGAAGAGAAACATCTATGATGAGAGAGAATCATTGATCAGCTGCCTCCTGCATGCCCCACACTGGGGATTGAGTCTGCCACCAGGACATGTGCCCTGACCAGAAATCGAACCATGACCTTCTGGTTCATAGATCTATGCTCAATCACTAAGGCATGCCGACCGGGCTTAGTAAGGAATTTAGATCTCCTCTAACTTAGCAGATCTCAGTACTGGAGCCCAGAAAACTTTACTTGGCCAGGGTATCAAGAATCTGGATGGAAGAAGTCTAGCTGTAATTTTTACCTGAGCAAGGGGTTTTCCATAGTAAATGTGCTAATAAGAGAATGAGCCAGATAAAGGGAAAGAAGGAATTGATTTTCTGCTCAGTATTTTCCAGGAAGCCAGAAACTGAGCTCTTCATTTTGGCACATTAGTAATGAGCTGTATTGTGAAAGTGGAAACCATATTGGATGGGTTGCTTATACCTGGCTCTAATTCCTCTCTATGTGTCTGTTAGTCATGAAGGGGTCCCTCAATGAGGTTTAATAATGAACCTTCCAATTCTCAGTAAAACAAAGTTGTTTGTACATTACTTTTTTTTATTACAACACCCACAAGAGATAAGACTTAAAGATTGTTAGTAAGGGTGGTTCCTACTACAATGGTTTCTCACTTGTCCAAAGGTGTCTGGTGGTTATGTGTAATGAATGCTGTGTCGGAAGTAGTCTTGGTGATCCCAGAAGGTTCTCCCCCAACTTCCATTGAGTGAGAGTCCTTGCTCTGCTGAGTACTAGCTCTAGTCATCAGAGTCTGCATATCACTGATCTTGGCTATGAATAAAACTGAACGTTAAGTCCTTTGAGACTGGTTTAAAAATCCAGAAATATTAAATGATTTGCTTTTACTTTGTGTTAGTAACTTAGAGTTTTCATATTTTTCTCCTTGATTGAAGCATTTGCCCTATTTTTAGTCACAAGTGCTTACTTCAGATACAGTTTTAGCAGTAAGTGGCAGTGGACGATCCCCTGCAAAGAAATCGTTTTTAAGACTGAAGAGTTAGCTTACTGGAAAAGTATGAGGATATAGCCATAAAAATGGGAACCAGTCCAGCAAAAATGAGTGACTGTTGCAAATTAAACAGACTATGCAAAACCAAAAGTATAAATAGTTAAATCAATGATGAGAGAGAATCACTGATTGGCTGCCTCCCTCACGCCCCTCACTGGGGATCCAACCCATAACCTGGGCATATGCCCTTCAGGCCACAGGCCACAGGCCAAAGCTCTATCCACTGAGAAAAACCAGCTAGGGCTCAAAAATATGTTTAAAGGTTTACTGAAACAATAAATTACATAACAGCAGTTAGCATAGTTGGTGGTACTTAGAAATACCCTTCTGGGCCACTTGGTGTGGCTCAGTGGTTGAGTTTCAACCTATAAACCAGGAGGTCATGGTTGGATTCCCTGTCAGGGCCCATGCCCGGGTTGCAGGCTTGATTCCTAGTGTGGGACCTGCAGGAGGCAGCCAATCAATGATTCTCTCTCATTGACGTTTCTATCTCTCCCTCTCCCTTCTGCTCTGAAATCAATAAAAATATATTTTAAAATAAAGAAATACACTTCTGTACAATATAGCATTTATCTTATTCATAAGAAAAGCTTGATGGGCAGTGAAATGTTAATTTATTCTTTTATACTGTGGCATTGACCTTTGAATATACTGCGTTCTGGAAGAATATTTTTAAAAGATACATGATAGATAAAATGCCTTGATCTTAAATGTGGTTTTTATTTAAAATTTTATATGTTAAAATCTGATGTGCATTACATTCAGTCTTTTCAGGAAAGTACTTTTTTGCCATTCTTCCCTTAAAATGTTTAAACAAGATATACTATTTTTGTTATATTGGAACTGAAAATATGAGTCATTTTTCACTTAAAATAATGCATTTCAAAGCAGTCAGCAAGAAGTCTTTGGGTTTTTTTAAATCATGTCATTTTTAGCCCTCACTAGTGTGGCTTAGTTGGTTGGAGCGTCATCCCATGCACCAAAGGGTCTCAGGGCACATACCTGACGGGTAACAAACAAACCCCCTGGGTTTCAGGTTCAATCCCTGGCCCTGGTTGGACTCAAGGGAGGCAGCCGATGTTTCCCTCTCACATTTGTGTTTTCTCTCTCTCTCTCTCTCTCTCTCTCTCTCTCTCTCTCTCTCTCTCTCTCTCTCTCCACGTCCCTCCTTTCCTTTCTCCTTCCCCTCTCCTCTCTAAAAAATCATTGAATGTGTCCTAGGGTGAGGTTTGCGTAAATCTAAAATAATAAAAGCATAATATGCTAATTAGACCAGACGTCCTTCTGGACATCCCTCTGGACAACCTTCCAGATGAAGCCCAGGCCAGAGGGAAGCTGGTGCTGGCAGCCAGGGAAAGGAAGGTCTACTCTTGCACGAATTTCGTGCATAGGCCTCTAGTAAATAAACAAACAAACAAACAAACAAAATAATCATGCCATTCTTAGTTTTGGCTTATTATTTGAATATGCTAGTTCACTTTTCTGGCCTAGGAACTCTAAATGTGTTAGTGGTTTCATCTGAAGATGGAATGTTTCATCCTTACTCTCCTCTGATATCTATTGATTTAGATAAGGATGACTTTTCTGTCCTCTATGAAAAAGCATATGTAGTTATTCTTCGGCTTGGTTTCCTACTTGATTATTTACTTAAATAAAACATGTTACTAAGCACTGTAAATTTTTAAATTGTCATTTTTATCTTTAGGCTTCCTGGGGATTCACGAACAAGAATAGGATTTGTGACCTTTGATAGCACTATTCATTTCTACAATTTACAAGAAGGATTATCACAACCTCAGATGTTGATTGTGTCTGATATAGATGGTAAGCAGTGAGTAAAATAAAAGTATTTTTAATTACTAAGTTTGGAGTTGATGCTACTTTATTTGACAGTACATCTTATAATGCTGTAAGAATAATTTGGTGCACTTAGATATTTGTTTAAAAATTATTATTTCCTGGAAAATACTTGATTCTAAGGTTTTTACACCTGTATATATGTACTTTTGCATGCGTGAACACATGTGTATAATACATACAGAGAATAAAGCAATACTATAGTATCCATTATATGGGTGGCCTGAGGAAAACTAAGATTTTTTTATATTACTATGTCCTTTTGACTTAATTTATCTGTTGATTAAAATATGTTTTCCCTATAGATGTTTTTCTACCTACTCCAGATAGCTTACTTGTGAACCTACATGAAAGTAAAGAGGTGAGATTGATTTTTTTCCTTAGAGTATTAAAATGTTTCTGTTATTTCAACTATTCACTGAAATGTTTACCATTTCCTTGGTCTGTTAACATTTTAATAGACAATGTGGTAGCATATTCATTGACTCCTCAATTTACGGTTCCCCCAAATGTGGTGGCATATACTGTCTCTGGGGTGTTTTAAAGAATGTTGCCTTGCCTTCTGAGTAATTCAACTTTTGATCTTTGTTTTCCCAGCTGATAAAAGACTTATTGAATGCATTACCAAATATGTTCACCAATACAAGAGAAACACACAGTGCCCTTGGTCCTGCGCTTCAGGCTGCCTTTAAATTAATGTCTCCAACAGGTGGCCGTGTGTCTGTATTTCAGACACAGTTACCTTCCTTGGGTGCAGGACTTCTACAGTCCAGAGAGGATCCTAACCAGAGATCAAGCACAAAGGTATTTTATATTTCGTTTCTCTGTCATATTCAGGATGTTGTTTTCTGCTTCTAGAGACTGTAATTATTTGTTCACTCTACTTTCCCACTTCACTAACAGTTTAAAAGGAAACTCGTAAGAGAGTTAACTTGAATTATTTTGTTTTTGTGTTGCAGTATATTCTTTTTATTATTTGTTTCCAAGTCATAGAAATTTAGGAATAATTAGCTCTAACCTTTTCATTTTATAGATAAGGAAACAGATTAAACTATATATATTGCCAAAGGTTAAATAACCATTTAATGGTAAAAATGTGACTTAATATTTGAATTCCAGTGTTCTTTTCTGTTACACAATAATATACTTATTAAATCTGAGATATTATCATTTAACATGCTCATGCTAATAAACATTTTAATTATGATGGTAATACAACTTATTGTATAAAACTTATACAATAATTTGTGCCACATAAGTGCTTTATAAATGTTAGCAATTATTATTGTTACTAGAGGCCTGGGGTCCCTCAGCCCGTCCTGCGCCCTCTCACAATCCGGGACCTCTCGGGGGTTATCAGGCCTAAACCAACAGTCGGACGTCCCTCTTGCAATCCAGGACACTGCATGCACCATGACCATACTTTTCATACTGGTGAAAGGCATCTTGCTGTTATATGGGCAGCTACATTTTTTGCCCTGATTATAAAAAGCAGTACGTAACATGATCCTTCTGAGGCAGTAGTACCATTTTCCCCATCTTATGGGTGGAAAAACTGAAGCAGAGAGAAGTTAAGTAATTGGCTTTGTCACACAGTTATAAGTGTCAGAATCAGAGCTGACCACAAAATGGGCAAGCCAGAGCCCATGCATGTCATCACTGCATCATTCTGTTTTTTTCAGTGTTAGAGGAGCCTTGCCAAGTTTTAATTTTTAAATCTTAGAGACTGTTCCCAATATGTAGGGTAGGGTCCCTAGGCGTGGCCAGTGATCAGGGCCATCTGTGGGGCGACCAGCAGGTGGGGCATTCGGGGGGGGGGTCCCCACTGGCACCTGCCTTGGCTGGAGGCCTGGCGCCACCCGCTCGCCAGCCCCACCCCCCACTCTGTCGCCAGTCACCTCCCTCTGCCCCCTCGTGGTCAGTGCTCGTCATAGTGACTGATTATTCTGCCGTTCAGTTGTTTTGCATATTAGCGTTTTATTATATAGGACTAGTAGCCTTGCGCACAAATCCATGCGCCAGTAGGTCTGCCGCCCTCCTGTAGCTCTCCCCCCCACCCCACCCCCCGCCATAGCTTGTTGCCCTGCCCTCTCCTGTAGCTCTCCGCCTCCCGCTTGCTTGCTGTCCTGTCCCATCCTGTAGCTCTCTGTCACCCGCTTGTAGCCAGTAGGTCACTTCCACCCTCTTGTAGCTCCCCCACCCCCTCGGCCCTCCCCCTCTCATAGCTTGCTGCCCTGCCCCCTCCTGTAGCTCTTCAAAGCCCGCTTGCACCTCACTGGCCCACCCTCCTGCTGATCCGTGATCAGGGTGTAATGGCTAATTAGCATATTCCTCTCTTATTTTATAGGATTATTATAAAAAATCTGTGCCAACTGCCTAGACACTTTATTTTTAATTTTTATTTTTTTACATTAATAAGATCATTCACTATGATCAAGTGGGATTTATTCCAGAGTGCAAGGTTGGTACAATATCCACAAATCAATAAATATGATACAACATGTAAAAAAATTGAAGGGTAAAAACCACATGATCATATCAATATATGCAGAAAAAGCTTTTTTTTTATTGCTTAAAATATTACAACGAGTAGTACATTTGTCTCCTTTTTTTTCCCCCCTTGACCTTCTCCCAGCCTCTCCCCCCAGTGTCTTGTGTCAATTGATTATGCTTATATGCATGCATACAAGTCCTTTGGTTGATCTCTTACCCCCCAACCCTCCCCAGCCTTCCTAAAATCTGTGCCAACTGCCTAGACCAGGGGTGGGCAAACTTTTTGACTCGAGGGCCACAATGGGTTCTTAAACTGGACCGGAGGGCCGGAACAAAAGCATGGATGGAGTGTTTGTGTGAACAAATATAAATTTCAAAGTAAACATCATTACATAAAAGGGTATGGGCCGTTTTTTTGTTTATATTTTGTTGAGTTTTATTTTATTAATTTCAAACGGGCCCGGCCCGCCGGGGCGTAGTTTGTTTGCCCACGGCTGGCCTAGACACTTTTTTTTTTTTTAATATATTTTATTGATTTTAAAGAGGATGGGAGGGAGAGAGAGAGAGAGATAGAAACATCAATGATGAGAGAGATTCATTGGCTACCTCCTGCATGCCCCCTACTGGGGATAAGCCACAACTCAGGCATGTGCCCCCTGGCCGGAATCAAACCTGGGACCCTTCAGTCCGCAGGCTGACACTCTATCCACTGTAGCCAAACCAGCTAGGGCTGCCTAGACACTTTAAAAAAAACTATTTGCTGGTGGGCAGGGTTGGGGGGGGGGGGTGGAGATACCTCTTCCTTAATATAAGAGAGATATAGAAACGGTAGCAGCCCAGTGCATGACATTCATGCACTCGGTGTGTGGGGTCTCTCAGCCCGGCCTGCACCCTTTTGCAGTCTGGGAGCCCTCAGGGGATGTCCGACTGATGCAGGGAGTGGGCCTAAGCTGCCGTTGGACATCCTTAGCGCTGCTATGGAGACGGGCCGCTGTGCTTGCCAGCAGTCAGCCTGGCTTGTGGCTGAGTGGTGTTCGAACTGACCACCAGGGGGCAGTTCCTGCATTGAGCGTCTTCCCCCTGGTGGTCAGTGCACATGATAGTGACTGGTTGTTCTGCTGTTCAGTCAGTTTGCATTACCCTTTTATTATGTAGGATATGCACAATACAAGGCTTCAACTTCTTACTTTGTGACTTGTTGACTTAGGTTGTACAACATCTTGGCCCTGCAACTGATTTTTATAAGAAGCTGGCTTTAGATTGCTCAGGGCAGCAGACTGCAGTGGATCTGTTCCTTTTAAGTTCACAGTACTCGGATCTTTCTTCTCTAGGTAAGGGGACATTGTGTTTATCTGTTTACATACAGTTTTAGCATATAAATTAAATCTAAACTCTTTAGTAAGCATTCTTAATACTTTGGAGAGAAAGACATGTGAATTACATAGATGATATCTCTGAAAATTAACAGTAAATTTTAAAGCGCTATACCAGTATAAAATGCTATTGATATTTTATTTTTAAAATATAATTTCTTTGTGTTATTCTGCTCAACAATAAACCTTATATTTTATAAATGTTTGTGTTTTCTCAGATTTATATATTACCTTTATTTTGACAGTTTTTGTTTTCTCATTATGACTTAGATTTCTTCATAATATAGAATTTATACTCCTATTGGACAAATATAAAATACTTTTAAAATTTCTCTTTAAAGCTTGCATGTCCAAGTATTCAGCAGGCTGCATCTATTATTATCCATCTTTCCATTCTACTCACAATCCTTCACAAGCAGAAAAGTTACAAAAAGAACTAAAACGTTATCTCACAAGGAAAATTGGATTTGAAGCTGTTATGAGAATAAGGTGTACTAAAGGTATGTTATAAAAACTCTACTCTATAATTAAATTAGCATTCATATATTGAGTATCTGTGACTATAATTTATAATGGTTGTTCAATATAAAAGACTTTATGCTTGATCTTAACCTGATATATAATAACCATTCCCCAATTTTACAGTAATTTGAATAAGTGGGCAAAAATCATGTTTTGCTTTATTAGGAAGAACCTAAGAGAAAGCCCGTATTGGAGGTGATTTTAGAAAGAGAATTGGAGGAATAGGGAAGATCTTAAGTGAAAATGGTAAAATTAATAATCTTTGCCCTCATCATCATTCAAATAGTCTTCAATTTACATTACCTTGATTTTATGTGAATGTTTGCAGGGGGGATTCTGATCACTTATTTTAATTCTTAAATGAGTTTTACAGTAACCCCCATTTTAAAAATGTTTTACATTAGATCTTTTGTGGAACCTACATTGGTTCTTTTGAATTGGTATTTTAGAACCTTTACCAACACACTCCAATCCTATCCCCCAGTTATCCTTTTCATTCAAAATCAGAGACATTTTTTTACTTTGTAAAGTAGCTGTAGCCTGAGCTATACTACTATTGCTTCATCTTTTATAACAACTTTTCTCTTCTCTAGGTCTTTCAATGCACACTTTTCATGGAAACTTCTTTGTGCGTTCCACTGATTTGTTGTCCCTCGCCAACATCAATCCTGATGCTGGATTTGCAGTACAGCTGTCAATTGAAGAAAGTTTGACAGACACTTCCTTAGTATGCTTTCAAACAGCGCTGTTATATACATCAAGCAAAGGTAACATTAGGAGCCCTAACTGGTTTGGCTCAGTAGATAGAGCATCAGCTTGTGGACTGAAAGGTCCAGGGTTCAATTCTGGTCAAGGGCATGTACCTTGGTTGTAGGCACATCCCCAGTGAGAGGTGTGCAGGAGGCAGCTGATCGATGTTTCTGACTCTCTGGCCCTCTCCCTTCTTCTCTGTAAAAAATCAATAAAATATATATTTTTTTAAAAAAGGTAACATTAGGAAAAATGAAATATAACTTGTAGCAATAATTCTCATGGTGGTGAGAATGGGGAGAAAGAATGAACATACAGTGGAAAGTGATGGGATTTGCATCAGCTAGTCAAACATATGTTCTGTGTGTTTCTTTTTTAAACTCTTTTTTAAATCTTTAAATGATATTTTTTTTTACTTGCATTCCCAGGATCATATGTATCTGGTAAACCATGCTATTTATTATGTTGGATATAATTTAGAATGAATGATCTATATATATATAAGTCTAATAAGCAACCGTTCAACCAGTAGCTATGATGTGCTCTGACCACCAGGGGGCAGATACTCAACACACAGGCTTGGAAACATGGAACAGACTGATGAATCTCAGAGGAAAGAAGGGAAGGGAGACAGGAAGAGATTAACCAAAGATTTTATATGCATACTAGAGGCCAGATTGCACGGATTCATGCACCAGTGGGGTCCCTCAGCCTGGCCTGCGGGGATCAGGCCAAAACCAGCAGTCCAACATCCCCTGAGGGGTCCCGGATTGCGAGAGGGCGCAGGCCAGGCCAAGGGCTCCCACCAGTGCACGAATCCATGCATTGGGCCTCTAGTATTAAAATAAAAGCCAAACCATAGTATGTGTTCATAGTATATCTTCAGATTTAGAGAGTGTTTAATTTTCTTTAAAGCACATTCACTGTGAAACTTAGTTTTTACATTTCAATATCCTGTTGAAGATTTAATCGCTCAAAACAATAACTTGAGTAATTTTTTAACTGGTTCTCTTTGTTTCTTTCTTTTTCTAACATATTTTGCAATGACATTTGTTCATCACTTTGTTTAGGTGAGCGGAGAATTAGAGTGCATACACTTTGTTTGCCAGTGGTAAGTTCACTAGCAGATGTATACGCAGGAGTGGATGTACAAGCTGCCATCTGCCTTCTGGCAAACATGGGTGAGTAAAACAGTGAGGGAACAGGTGAAATGCATTTTTCTATTCTAAAAACTGAAGTTTGGGCATTTTTTTTACCCTAGAAACCCCTTATTTTAAAAGTGTATGTTTTCTGTTTTCATGTACAGCAGTGTGAATTGGATGGTTCTTATATTTCTTATTAATTCTTTGGTTTAAAAATCTTTTGAGGATTCATAATCACTAAAAGTTAGTGACAACCCAAATTTCCTTCAGCTAATGAATATATGAACAAACTGTGATACATTCATACAGTGGAATACCATCCTATCTAATAAAGAGAGAATATGCTAATTGACGCTCACACCATTGTAAAGATGGCGGCGCCCACAGCCAATAAAGAGGGAATATGCTAATTGACTGCCACACCCCCAAAGATGGTGGCGCCCATAGCCACAAGATGGCAGCGCCCAGTCCCCTCAGGCCCCTAGCCGCCCAGGGCCACCCAAGGCTCAGGTAACCAGGGCCGGCAGAGGCTTGCGCTGCTGGCAGTGGCAGCAGCAGAAGTGTGATGGGGCATCTCCTTCCCCTGGTTGCCGGGTCACCTCCCGCCCCTGAGGGCTCCCGGACTGTGAGAGGGGGCAGGCCAGGGTGAGGGACCCCCACTCCAGTGCATGAATTTTCATGCACTGGGCCTCTAGTTCAGTAATAAAGAAGAAAGAACTATTGATACATGAACAGAATGAATGACTCTCATAGGCATTATGCTAAGTAAAAGAATCTAGTCTCAAAACGCTACCTGCAGCCCTAGCCTGTCTGGCTCAGTGAATAGAGCGTCAGCCTGTGGACTGAAGGGTCTCTGGTTCAATTCCGGTGAAGGGCACGTACCTCGGTTTCAGGCTTCCAGCCCTGGTTGGGGTCATGCGGGAGGCAACCAATTGATGTGTCTCTCTCACATCGGTGTTTCTCTCTCCCTTCCACTCTCTCAAAAAAAAAAAAAAAAAAAACCACTACCTAATGTGATTCCATTTATATAACTTTATATAGCAAAGGGAAAAATCATAGGAATGAAGAAGAGATCATCCCTATGATTTTCAGGGTTGGGGGCAGGGAAGCATTTTACTACAACAAGATACTCTGGGGGTGATGGTGGCACTGTTGTGTATCTTGATTGTGGTAATGATTGCATGGTTATGCGTTTGATATAACCACCATTGAGCTATACTGGAAAAAGTACATTTTACTGTATATAAGTTTTTAAAATCCTTTAGGGAATTAATATAACACTTAGTATTTTGTTTTTAATGAATTTATCTTTTAGATGAATTTAGATATAAAATGAGCCTGATTATTGCCCATGAATTTTACTTTTAATACTTGGGCATATGTGTAGGTTATCTCTATTTTAATAAAATATGTACTTGGGATTTCACGCTAACATCTGGCTTTTCAGTGTCTGCATAATGACCTGTGTTCAATTTGTCCTCTTTTTTGTTGACCTGGGAATGCTTTGGCAGAGATTTCAGAGGATCACCAGGGATAACTCAGATTGCAGAACTTACCATTGTTTGTTTGTTTTCAGTTCTTTCTTTTTTATTGGAACTTACATTGTTTGGCCAGAAAAAAACACAAAACTTTATACATGTGACTTCTATTTAAGTAATGAAAATATCCCCAGAGCTTTCTTCAAGTAGATGAATGATACATGTTTTCCAGTACCAGTAGAGGCTACCTATTTTTAAACTTAAAGCTATTAAAACAAAAAGGTTTAAAACAATCTAGATTTGTTCTGATTATCAGATTTAGTTCAGAAAAATTGTGTAATGAGCAAAGTCACCCCAATAAATTTAATTAAAACAATTTTTTATCTCTTTTAACATTCATTGAAATCCAATGGTTAATTACCTTTTTGTTTTGTTTGCTTTCTAGCTGTGGATCGATCCATTTCAACAAGTCTCTCAGATGCAAGAGATGCCTTAGTGAATGCTGTGGTGGATTCATTGTCTGCATACAGCTCAACTGTCTCAAATTTACAGCACTCTGTGTTGATCGCACCCAGCTCCCTCAAGTTGTTTCCTCTCTATGTTTTGGCCCTTCTCAAACAGGTAGCTCTCTATACAATATTACATTTAATAAAGCCTTTAAAAATTCTCGATACATATCCAACGTGGATATCCCCGGGATTTCACTCTCCCCGGGGCTCTGTCCAGGTGGGGAGCATAGGGCTTTGCCCGGTGATGTACAGTCCCTTTCCACAATGTTGGAGAGAAAGCCGGGCCTTGAGTCTGCGCCTGCATATTCCTACAGCTTCTCAGAGTCTTGTGGACAATGACTGAGGAGACAAACCATGAAGGAAACATCTAAAAAAAATAAAATTCTCCTCTTTGGAATACTTTAAGCAATAAAACAATTTTAAAAAAATAATAAAAAATAAATAAAATTCTCGATACATAAGTGAAGAAATGAAATCTAGGTTTTTGGGTTTTAAAAAAATATTTAATTAGAGGATTATGTAGTTTACCATTGGAAAAGTTTAGAAGAATAGGAAAAGATCACCGGAAAGTCGAGGTATATAGATACATGATGACTGTTGTGAGACCCTATGCCCTTACTCTTCAATATGTGGGAGCAGCCTCCATAATGGTGTGCTTATAGTGTACTCTGTGTGTGCTTCTGGACAGAGACTCGGGGAAAGATTAATACTCATTGAACATCTTTCCATGTCTCAGGCAACATAATAGATGTTAGATACATATCCTCTTAACTTACAGCAACTGAGAGAGGTGAGTATCATTTTTCCTGCTTTGTTGATGATGATAATATAGCTTTGAGAAGCTAAGTAACTTGCTCACATACCTTTCTATTAAATGTCAGAGCTGAAAATAGAATCTAGGTTTGTCTGATTTGAAGGCCATGCTTTTTCCATGATGATGGTATATGTTTGTTTGTTTGTTTATTGCATATATTTGTTTTAATATTTGTCTATTATATTTATGTTTTATTTGAAATTTTTGTCTCTTTTTATTTTTAATGTAGAAAGCATTTAGAACTGGTACAAGCACACGCCTGGATGATCGTGTATATGCCATGTGTCAAATAAAGTGTCAGCCACTTGTTCACCTAATGAAAATGATTCATCCCAACTTATACAGGATAGACAGATTGATAGATGAGGTATGATTTCTTTTAGTAAATTTGAAGTTTTTAAATTTAAATGTTTTTGAATATCTTGATTCCATTGGTAAGATAGCAATGCCTTTATTAACAATTTTTAAATCCATTTTTTCCTTCTGGTATTAATGCATTAATTAAGGACACTATGGATTTGATTGGACAATAGTACTATCCGGTATTATCTGTGGTTATAGAATTTTCAAAAATAGTTTCATGTGGGAAGTAATTTCTTTTTGTGGGATTGCTTATATTTATTATAAAGCCAAGTTGTAGACTAGACATTTCTGTATATATTTTATAGACATTGACTGTTTCTGATATGATCAGAGTGCAATTTTTATTATATTATAAATTGGATCTGGTATCCATCAGTGTTTTTAATATGCAGATATGTAGTGTGTGTTTTCTTCCTTGTATTCAAACTCTTTAGAATCTTCTCTGTATTATGTTTTTAGAGTAATATAAAAAAGTAACTTGCTTTGCAGCAGATTTAATAGTCATAATTTAATATATCCTGATCCCCAAATGGAAGGGAATGGACAGATTGTTTTATGTATTTGTGTTTCTCTCTTTTTAATTTGAATATATCTGAGTGTCTTGATTCTACAGCCAAGGTAATATTGTAGTATCAGTAATTTTTTGCATCCTACAAAATTCTCAGGTGTTATTTTCCATATTTTCATAAAGAGTTGGTGGCCATTAGCTTCCAAACTGCTATAGCATTGTCAGCTCATTCACAGTCCATCTGTTTTTGTTTCAGGGTGCAATACATGTTAATGACAGGGTCGTACCTCAGCCACCTCTTCAAAAATTGTCTGCAGAGAAGCTGACAAGAGAAGGTGCTTTCCTTATGGACTGTGGCTGTGTAAGCATCCTCTCCTGACAAAGCCTAACACTGTTCCAACAAAAGGAGGAACACAGGGCCCAGATTAGTCAGTGGAAGGTGGATTAGGAGCTAAGAGGCAGTACATTGGTAACTGGCACAAGAGGTCAATAAATGTTAGACTTTTCTAGTTGGGTATTATTTTATTATAGATTAATAAATGTTATTATCATGGATTATTTGCTGTCCTAGATTATGTATATTTGATACAGAGCAAAGTTCCTGTTTTCAAGGATTTTATCATTAGAATCATAAAATTCAAAGGGACCTCAAATTTGTCTAGTACAGTTTATATCCGTTGTTAGAAATGCCATTAATGATTAGGAGTTCAGGAGAAGTCACTGGGCAGAGTAGTGGTGAAGGGTGTTAGAATGGTCACGTTGGCTTCATAAATGATACCTTATGAGCAGGAAAAGGATTCCAATAGCCATGGAGGGGGGATGGGAGAGCACATTAGTGAAAATAATAATAGAGACAGTCATTGAAATAGTGGAGAGGAAATACTGTGAACCAGTTATCCTGGTGAAAACATTGCATTCATATTGGGGGAAGGGAGAAGGTGAGACATATTTTATGGGAAACTTTGAAGTTTAAGCAAAGAAGATACGAAACACTCTTACGATTCCTGGGTGTAGATTCTAAATGTACAATTCTATTTCCTGTTTACTTTATGTTTCTGCTTTATTTGCAATAGTATATTTTACCTCTTTTATTCTTGATAATTTTGAGAAAATAAACTAAGTGTTTCTGATTAAGAAATTTTAATATCTGGTTTTTTGTTTCTAGGTTTTTTACATTTGGGTTGGAAAAAGCTGTGACAACAACTTCATAGAGGATGTGCTCGGGTGTCCTAATTTTGCATCAATACCACAGAAAATGGTCAGTGGGTTTTTATACAGCATTAACTTTGTATGTGCTTGTTTGTTTGAAATGTTTTTTATTGAGATAAAATACACATAAGATTCACAGTTTTTAACCATTTAAAGTGTACAATTCATTAGTTTTTAGTATATTCATAAGGTTGTACAGCTATCTCCCGGATCTAATTTCAGAGTCCCAAAAAGAAACTCATATCTCCTAATTCTCCCCTCCTCCTTTCTCAGCAACCACTAATTTCCTTTCTATATCTGTGGATTTGCCTGTTCTGGACATTTCATATAAATGGAATCATACATGTGGCCTTTTGTGTTTGGGTTCTTTCATTTCTCACAATGTTTTCAAAGTTCATCCATGTTGTAGCATATATCAGTATTTCATTCTTCTATATGACTAAATAATAACCCATTGTTTGCTTAACCACATTTTGTATATCTAACCATTCATTCATGGGCATCTGGGATGTTGCCACTTTGGGCTATTGTGAATAGTGCTACCATGAACATTTTGTGTACAAGTGTTTCTGTAAACATGTTTTCAGTTCTCTTGGGTATATAACCTAGGGTTAGAATTTCTGGGTCATATGGTAAACTCTGTGTTTACTTCTTAAGGAACTGACACACAGTTTTATATCTGATATAAATTATTTTGCTGATAACATTTTTCATTTGGCCTTTATTGTGTGTGTGTGTGTTAACCAATACCAAAGAAATATGATTATGAAATCAGTTCTTACATTTAATTTATGGAAAAGGTCTACCTTGCCCCTACCTTGGTTAGAGCATCATTCTGTACACCAAAAGGTTGTGGGTTCGATTTCTGGTCAGGGCACATACCTAGGTTGCAGATTGGATCCCTGGTTAGGAAGCATACAAAAGGCCAATAATTAATGTTTCACTCTCTCCCCCTCCCCCCCCTTCCTATCTCTGAACATATCCTCAGGTGAAGATGTAAAAAAAAAATAAAAGGTCTACCTTATTCTTTGATACTGTAAATATGTCATTGCTCCTAAAATTAATATACTGTCAGTGTAATTTTTATCACTTTCTGCTGTCGTTTGATTGACTGAACAAATGAGAATAAGGAAATGTTTTTAAAAAGAATAACAGTGAAGGGGGAAAGCATATGAAAAATAAATCCTACTAAATAAAATAGTAAGCATTATTTTATTTATTTATTTATTTATTTATTTATTTATTTATTTATAAATATATTTTATTGATTTTTTACAGAGAGGAAGGGAGAGAGAGAGTTAGAAACATCGATGAGAGAGAAACATCGATCAGCTGCCTCCTACACATCTCCCACTGGGGATGTGCCCGCAACCCAGGTACATGCCCTTGACCGGAATCGAACCCGGGACCCCTCAGTCCGCAGGCCGACGCTCTATCCACTGAGCCAAACCGGTTTCGGCGTAAACGTTATTTTAAAACTAGATATTTAAGCACTATGATAGTAGCATAGTAAACAGAACAGAATTCAGAAATGGATCTAATTCCTGAAAAATAGAATGTAGTAAAGGTCGATTAAGAAAATAATTAAGGAAATAAAATAACAGCATAGCATTTCTTTTATTTACCAGATTGGCAAAGATTTTTAAGTTTAATAATAGGCAGTAGTGCAGGGGGTATAGGTCAACAGGCCTATCAAAAACTGTAGATTGTAGTGTATATTTTACGTATTTTGGGAGAGTATTTGGCAATATCTGTTAAAATTAAAATCACATAGTTTATGATACAGTAAATTTTTCTACTCCAAAGAATATTTCCCATAGATTTATTCATAAAAGTATGTTTTTGTACACACATGCTTGTGGCATTAAATACAAATATCTGGGGAAATGCATATTAAAACAGAAATGTTTTCTGTTCTTTTACTTTTTAAATGTTGACATAAAATACAAATATAGCTAACCCAAACTTTTCTATTTAAATCTTTTACATATTATATACTTTGAATTATTTAGTGCATTAGTAAGTTAGCTTTGGGGAAAAAATTCATATATACAAAAGAATAAACTTTTTAGGTCTTAACATACATGTAAAATGTCAGTATCATACTTATTATTAAACACTAGAGGTCTGGTGCACGAAATTCGTGTGCCCTTTCGCAGTTCAGGACAGTCAGACATGCCGGCAGTCAGACATCCTTAGCCCTGCTGCAGAGGTGGGAGAGGCTTCCACCACCCCAGCTGTGCTTGCCAGCCGTGAACCCAGCTTCTGACTGAGTGGCACTCCCCCTGTGGGAGTGCACTGACCACCAGGGGGCAGCTCCTGTGTTGAGTGTCTGCCCCCTGGTGGTCAGTGCTTGTCATAGCAACCAGTCATTCCGCTGTTCAATCGATTTGCACATTAACTTTTTATTACATAGAATGTTTTATTGACTTATCCAGAAATGTATAAACAAACTTGCCAACAATTTAAAGTTCATTTGTTTGGTTGCTCCTGTTGGGGCTGGGTGTGAAGTGCTGGCAGTTGATTGGTGGTAGTGGGAATCATAATTTAGTTCTAATAGTACTGAAGTCTATGAGAAAGGAAGTAATTTCCTAATCATATTTCTGTTACCAGACACATCTTCCAGAGCTAGATACACTTTCATCAGAAAGAACCAGATCCTTTATAACTTGGCTTAGAGACAGCAGACCATTAAGCCCAGTTCTTCACGTGGTAAAGTAAGTACTTCTATAACTTAACTATAAAATTGTCCTGTCCTGTGCAATTTATGTAAAATTGCTTGTGTTCACAGCAAATTTAAAATATTATCAAACTATAATATAGTGGTAGAATGTTGTTATTTGAATACTATCCTTTATGTTTCATTTTCCTTAAGTCCCCATGTATAATTGATTTTCAAATGTGTAATTAATATTGTTAATAATATGGATTTTTAGGTTAATATCCTTTTCTCTTTTTCAGAGATGAGAGTCCTGCCAAAACAGAGTTTTTCCAACATTTGATTGAAGACCGGACAGAAGCTGCTTTCTCTTACTATGAATTTTTGCTTCACATTCAGCAACAGATTTGTAAGTGAAGTGGAATAAAATGGAATCAGAAGAAAAATTAGATAAAGCCTAATCTGCCAGAGAAGCCCATTGGAAATTTGAAGTGAAGGCATTTGTTGTTACAAGGCACAATGCATAGCATAGCACCCTGTCTGAGGCAAAAGGTAAAGAGGAAGAAAGAATTTGGCAGATTCTCTCAGCCTGAATTAATGGTAATGATGATACTGTTTCACCGGGTATATTTTGAGTTGGTTTCCACACATTTCCACTAGTGCAGCAGTTCAGTGCTCTGTTCATTGCAAGCCAGCACATTCATTTAGCTAATGTGGATGATAGGTCATAATGTAAAATTAGGTAACTCTTTTTTTGTAGTTAATATGACATTTCTGGACTGGAACTCTGATAAGAAATGCCAAAAGGCAGTGGGCACCATGTTATTTATATGAATTTTTAACAAGGAATGATTCGTATTCATTAAATGAATTCAATATTTTCCCTGTAAAAACAATAGAGTTTCAGTACATGAACTATAGGAAAAATATATACATAATGTACATAAATGTTACATTTGTAAAGAAAGTGTAAAAATGTAACTACAGAATATGAATTGCTACAACTGTGCTGCATTGTTGGATGACAACTCTTTGTCGCAGTTAGAGAATGAGGTTGACTGATGCGTATTATGAATTGAGTCCACAGAAGAAACACAAACTCTTTGTAATTCTGTTAAATCTTTTATGTGGATTTATTTATGATCAGCCTACTAATTAAAAATATTTTGCTTGACAATGTGGTTTGGTGGTTTTTTTTGTGTGTGAGGGGAGGGAAGTGGATGGGTTTTTAGGTGTTTTGTTTTTACATATAGGATATACTGAATTCACTACTTGGGGGAAATGGAATGATACTGAATCAGTAAGTTTTATTCATTTGTGCACCTTACAAAGTACTCTGAAAAGGAATGTTACTCTCAAAATACATATGGTTATTGATTAAGTATAATCTTAATTTGTCTTTCTCAATTAAATTAGAGGTACTTTTTTCTGCAAATTCACATCAAGAAAATTTTCATAACGTGTGTATCCTATTTCATTGACTTTAAGATTACCATCTTGAATTTTGAGAATCTATCCTACTGAAAAAAATCATATACTAATTGCTTACATACTGTAAAAACTGTTAATGCTCCATATTATTTTCTGGGATGAAATTTTATTTTGTACACTTGAAAGTCCCATCAATGAACTTTGGAAGAAAAAAAAAATGCTGTTGGTGTGTGTGATGAATGATTTTTATGGCTTTTGTACTTAATGGATCTCTTTTCTTTGGATGAAAATAAAAGTACTATCTCCCATTCTCTCAGGCAACTGAGAGGTTAAATGACTCACCCTAAATGACATTACTAATTAGTGACAGAGCTAAGAGTAAAAGCCAAATGTCCTCCCCACTCACTGCCTACTGCCACCCCACTTCCACCTCCACCCAGAACTGTACTTGTTCCTATACCACTCTGCCTCTAGCAAGAGAGAATCTAACTGAACATGAGAAAAAACTATAGCATTTTAAGGGCAACTAAATATTGTAACTTTATAATGAAAAGTGTAATGTTTCTATTTTAAGAAAGAAATCTTTTGTCTTTGGATACTTTGTCATTCAGTAGCTATTTATAAGCACTTAAAACTTGTCAGATATTGTTTTAGGCATAAGACAGATAAAAATACCACTTTCTCAGTGCTTACACTCTAGAGCGAGGGTGGTGAGGACTGGGGAAAACAGTACATTTAGTATGTCAAGTGTGATGAATGCTGTGAAGAAAAAGAAAGCTGGGTAGGGGAATCAACAATACTTTATTTTATAGTAACCAGAGAAGGTCCTCTGAAAAGCTGGCAGTTGAGCAGAGACTAAAACACGTGGATATCTGGAAGAGGAGCCATCCAAGTACGGGGATTTGTGGTAGGTGAATGTGCAAGGTTCCTCTGGCTGCTCTTGTTTTCTCCGTGAAAAAGGCGGAGTTATCCCGAGAAATGGTCTCCTAGGAGAGGGAGACGTTGAACTGACTAGTGGCATGAATTACAGTTGTCAAGCAGCACTGAGGGCCTATCTTGGGATATGAGTCATGAACTTAAAAGTGAAGCCAGTTAGCATAGCTGTGCCTCTTGCCTCCAGCCACATTCAGCTGCTGAGTGCAGAGTTGGATGTAAGCAGGGTTGCTACAAAAAACTGAGGAGCAAGGGAATGACTCATTTAAGTGAAGGGGACATAAAATAAGTGATGGATAGAGAAAACGGGGTGGGCTTAATAGTTTAGAGGTCCTGTTGAGATTAAAAAAAAAAAAAAAAAAAAGCTCAGGAACTGGAGCTCAGGATATGGGATGCTGGAAATTGAGGTTTAGAGGAAATTTAGATATTGGTAATTATGAGATCTAGGGTATGTCTGGGAGTGGGTAGTTGAGGTGCTGTGAAAGATGACTGGAGGTGAGGAGGTCAGAACTTAGAATAAGGGTTTTAGCTGGGTCATTTCTTTGACCATTAAAATTGCCAAGAAAAATGACTGGAGAGTAGCAGCACTGAGGGCCTATGGGGCTGTGTATATGGGCTTATGGGGATGGGATATTATGTGCGCCAATGACATGAGCTCAGAACCAGAGGTAGGCAAGGAAAAAATAGTCTGGATGTCTACAAATGACCAGAGGGATGCCTGCCTGAGGTCTGATATCAAACAGCCACCCTAGCCCAGTTGGCGTGGCTCAGTGGTTGAGCGTCGACCTATGAACCAGGAGGTCACAGTTCGATTCCCAGTCAGGGCACATGCTTGATCCCCAATGTGGAGTATGCAGGAGGCAGCCAATCAATGATTCTCATCGTTGATGTTTCTATCTCTCCCTTTCCCTTCCTCTCTGAAATCAATAAAAATATATTAAAAAGAAAAAAAAGAAAACATTTATATATATACTGATATAAAACACAAAAAACAGCCACCCTTGAAAGGTTTGCAAGGGAGTTAGTGTCTGCAGAAGAGAGCTGTTTCAGAGTATGTGGAGACTGACTTTACCAGAATGTGGGCATGATGAGAGTAATCCTGATGGGTGATGGGTAATCAGTCTCTTTGCCGCCCCATGGGACAAGTCTCCAGTCATTTGCTTTGTGAAGCAGAGTGTCCAGAAGGGTCATGCTTACCAGGAGGTCTGTGAGCCTGCTTTCAATTATCTGAAATTATCATCAAAGTCCGTGGTTCTCAGTGTTCATTGTGGGAATGGGATGAACATTTCCAGGTAGGAGGTTGACCAGAGGTACGTATTTTAAAAGAGTACCCCAGGTGCTCTTTGCCGCATCTACTGCGAGGATGAAGACCGCTCTCAGCAGTTGGACTGTGCACATCCCAGAAAACATGGACATCACTCTGAAGGGACGCACAGTTACTGTGAAAGGCCCCAGAGGCACCCTGCGGGGGGACTTCAACCACCTCAATGTAGAACTCAGTCTCCTTGGAAAGAAAAAGAAGAGGTTCCGGGTTGACAAATGCTGGGGAAATAGAAAGGAATTGGCCACGGTTCACACTATCTGGAGTCATGCACAGAACATGATCAAGGGTGTTACACTGGGCTTCCCTGACAAAGTGAAGTCAGTGTATGTTCATTTCCCCATCAACGTGGTTACAAGTATTCAGGAGAATGGTTTTCTTGTTGAATTCAGAAATGTCTTGGGTGAAAAATACATCCGCCGAGTTTGGATGAGGTCAGGAGTTGCTTGTTCAGTATCTCAAGCCCAGAAAGATGAGTTGATTCTTGAAGGAAACGACATTGAACTTGCATCAAATTCAGCGGCTTTGATTCAGCAAGCCACAACAGTTAAAAATAAGGATACTAGAACATTTTTGGATGGTATCTGCGTTACTGAAAAAGGAACAGTTCAGCAGGCTGATGAATCAGATCTAAGTTGTCCAGCTATAGAAACACCAAGGTGCCAATTGATTTGTCACACTTATTTACAACATTTAAAGATGCAATAAAGCCTTGTATTGATTTGGAAAAAAAAAAAAGTATCCCAGGTGATGTGAAAACCTCCTAATATACATGAGTCCTATTCAAAGTAACTTTTGAAAATATTAAAAATAGTTTAAAAGGCCAAAAAAATGAAAACACTGCAGACATTATTTAGATGGAATCACTCATAACTGAAAGAAGACAGGCTACTAAAAACAATAGCAAGCTTTATGTGGCACGTGAAACAGACCTGAAAAATAAAACAGGTATTTTATAATTTACTCTTGTCCCTGAATTTAGACACAATCTGTTTCAACCAGAGAATTGGGTCTCTTCCTCCTCTCTGCCTTCTTACAGTACCTATGAGAAGTGGCACTTCACATGAAACAAGTGGGCAGGAAGTATGTGTGTGTATGGCCTGAGGGGGAGGTAGCCGTGACTCCAGGCCACAAGAGGCTCTTAGTGCATTGCCTTCTGATGTGTCATAAGCTGATCCCAAAGTGAAAGCTTGGCTTGAGCTCAGCCTTGGGCTAGGCAAGGACAAAATAGTCTGGATGTCTGCAAATGAGGAGCAGAGGATGCCTGCCTGGGGTCAGATCACACACAGCCACCTTTGAAAGGTTTGCAAGCGAGGTAGTTTAGTCTACCTCCTGTTTTTTCTTTTACTCACTACCACATTCACAACAGTTCACACACCAGATATGTGGGGACTTGACCCACACCAAGCAATTCTCTGTGACACCAGCTGAGTGGCCTACAATTCAACTGGATTCTGACATTATCTGAAGATAGCATCTGATCCCACAGGCCAACAATCCCACACGACTGCTCCCACTTCAGATGCCAGTTGCAAGAGCAGGTTTGTTGCCTGTGCTTCTGACCAACCGGCTCTAGATCAGGGGTTTCAAGGCCCCCAACTTCAGGTTTAATTAATTGACTAGAGTGTTGAATAAAGGGTACAAATGTACAGCCAGATGAAGAGAGACAGGATGAGGTCTGGGAGGGTCCTGAGTGCAGGAGCTTCTGTGCCCGTGGAGTTGGGGATGTGTTTACCAGCCTGGAAGCTCTGAACCCCATAGTTTTGGGATTTTATGGCAGCTTCTTCACATAGACATCAGTTATCAACTCCATTTTCATCCCCTCTCCCCTCTCTGGAGAATGGGGGCAGGTAGGACTGAAAATTCCAAGCTTCCAATCATGGCTTAGTCTTCCTGGTGACCAGCCCCCACCCAGGAGCTCACCCAGAGTTGCCTCATTGGAACAAGAGATGTTCCCAGTGCTCTGATCACTTACTAGTAAGAAATTACAAGGGTTTTAGGAACTCTGTGCCAGGAACCGAAGGCAGAGACATATGTATATCTTTTCTATTATCTTACAGTTACTATTAGTAATGCACAATTCTGTAGATTTTCATTTTGGGGGCCAAAAAGCATCACTAGTAACCCACTAAATGAGTTGTTAAGGATTGTAAAAATTTGTATTCACAAATGAAAGTCAGTGTTAGCATTTACAAGGCTTATAATTTTGCAAAAACTCCCCTAAATGCATATACAGATACTACCTCATACATGTTTGTCTGTCAGACAAAATCAGTACTATAGCATTTTCTTAGGAGTGTATCATCACTAATTGGAGATGTTCTTTGTTTTTGCTGCTTTTTTCATATTATTTTAGCTCTAGCTATTTAGATTGTAGATAATTTGATTATTATACAATGATGCATATGTGCTTATATTTACACTTCAGTTGTCTAGTTTTCTTTAACTAGATTTTTAAATATATTTTGGTAGAAATAAAATGATTAGTCCAGCCAATGTGGCTCAGTGGTTGAGTGTCAACCTAGGAACCAAGAGGTCACCAGTTCGATTCCTGGTCACAGCACATGCCCAGGTTGCAGACTCAGTCCCTGGTGGGGGTCATGTAGGAGGCAGCCAATTGATGTTTCTATATCTCTAGCCCTTTCCCTTCCTCTCTCTCTAAAATCAACAAAAACATATTTTAAACCATAATAAAATTATTATACTTTCATTGCTAAAACAGAATTACAGACCTCACTAGGGTTTTGGAGAACAGCCATATCCTCTTCTGCAAAAAACTTTTCTGTTTTTGAGAACAGCTCCTAGATTGCTACTGAACTGTCCACTACAAGCTACCAAGTGCCCTTATGATCTGAGCTGACCAGTGTGAACCGGACAGTAAAGTTGAGCATGCCCAGCAATGGTCTATCATTAAACGAAATTAGCAGATAAGATACCAGGCTCAGCTGGTCCTGAGGTAAGTTGCATGAGCAGGTGACTCAGACCCATGGCAGCCAGCCCTGCTGCATTGCCAACTGCCCTCAATTCACACCTCTGTCCTGATGATTAGTCAACTCAGGAAGAAAAGCAGAACCTGCTTTTAAGACAAAATGCTGGCACCAACTACACTGCTATGGTATTAGTCTAGTGGCCAAGGGAAATCCTCTTTGTGGGTGAAGCCATACATTTGTCTAGATTATTAGATAGCCAAGAGATAACTACATTGTCTCTGTAGATCTATACATCTCCAACTCAAAATAATTTAAAATTGATTCAACATTTAGTGAATGCTTATTATGTGCAAGGCAGCAAGGGGGGGCGGGGAGGTGGCACTAGGACAAAAAGCATCTGGCCTGCCCTGGCTGTTCTGGCTCAGTGAATAGAGTGTCGGCCCACAGACTGAAGGGTCCAGGGTTTGATTCCCATCAAGGGCACGTGCCTCCATTGCACACTTGATCTCCAGGCCCTAGGGACACGTGCAGCTGGCAACCAATCAATGTGTCTGTATCACATCGATGTTTCTCTCTCTCTCTGTCTCTGCCCCTCCCACTCTTTCTAAAAATCAATAGAAAAATATCCTTGAGTGAGGATTAGCAACAACAACAAAAAAGCATCTGGCCTGAGAGAAAGTTGGAAGTCCTACTGAAGACTCAGTTGTAGTGACTGTTGATGTACTAT
The DNA here is from genome assembly GCF_000147115.1 of Myotis lucifugus. Classification (NCBI taxonomy): domain Eukaryota; kingdom Metazoa; phylum Chordata; class Mammalia; order Chiroptera; family Vespertilionidae; genus Myotis; species Myotis lucifugus. The sequence continues at coordinate 252,098 of NW_005871401.1, read as the reverse complement.
CCTATCCTGCAGGATGAAGTATATGCTTTGAATCTGTAAGTAACATTTGTCTCCTGTAGCACACAGGTCTGAGAATCAGTGGAAGTGAGAATGTGGGAAACCACCTATTGTCTTCTCTAGCAGAGAGGTGGACAAGGAGCTCAGAATGCTGTTGACCCTTGAAGCCCTGGCAAAGGTCAGGGCTATGCACCCACTGTTTAGTCCAGACAATAGTAGCTGAAGCAACTTCCCCACCAGATAGTCATGTAAATCCTTACTGATAAGACAGTCTGTTACTGGAACTTGCCTGCTAAGGGCTATAGGCGTGTCCCAAACTGAATAAAAAGATGGCGAGGCCTGAGCACAAGCGGAGTCCATCCTCTTGGGATGGGCTCTCGACTGGCCCCCCAATTTCCAAATTATTTCCTGTCTCGTCTCTTTCATTTGTGTGCGGCCCCTCTTCCAGATCCTGAACCCTGAACCACACGGGACGTGGGGGAACATTCACATGAGAGCATTCCTGCTTAACCTAGTCACAGAATTTTAGGGTCTTAGTTCCTGAAGGAGAGATGCTTTGCCAGGGGACACAATAATGTTCCCCCTGAATTGGAAGTTATGACTCCCTTCTGGTCATTTTGGGCTCCTTATGCAACAGCCAGAAGGGGATTGATCTTGACTGTAAAGAGGCATTAATTTGCTGCTGTCTAATAGGGCTGGAAGGACTATATCTGGGACCTACAGCATTTTCCAAAGTGCCTCTTCATACTTCCATGTTCAATTCTAAAAGTTAATGGAATATTACAGCAACCCAGTAAAAAAAGAGATCATTGATGTGTCAAACTCTTCAAAAGTTTAGATTTCTGTCTCCCACTGGGTAAAGAATACCAACCTACATTCTATACTGAACTGAACAGAAATTGGAAGATGATCTGGGAGGTACAGTGTGAGGAAATTCATGGGGAAAAAAAGGTCAGTTCTAGCCCTGAATCTGTCACATTATATTAGACCAACTCTAGCAGAAAAAAATATAGGTTTGGGAGCCAGACAGAACAAAATTTGAATTCTAGTCCCTCTGCAAACAGAACAAAATTTTAATTCTAGTGTGGCCTGGGGCAAGTCCCTAAACTTGGATTAATTTTACCTGATCATTCTGTTATACTATTGAGTTCCATTTGTCAATATTTTATTTAGGATCTGTTTTATTAATATTTATAAGATTGGCCTGTCGTTGGCTTTTTTATACTGTTTACTTATTAATTTTGATACCAGCATTATACTAGTTTTATTAAATGAGTTGTATAACTTCCCATCTGCTTTGATGCTTTGGAGCAATTTGTATAAATTAGCTAAAATTTTTGTATATAAAATAGTTATCTATTCTTGACGTTTTGGTTCAGCTGGCCCATGAAGCCTCGGGCTTGAGAGGTTTTTCCAGGAGGGTCATTAACCACTGTTTCAATCTATGACTATTGATCTACTCAGGTTCTCTTTGTTGAGCAATTTTGGTCTTTATAGTTTTAATGTGATTGATGTAAACAATTGTTATCTGGGGCTAGCTTTTCCCATTCTTTCTGTTATGTTCATGCATTCCTTCTTTCTTTTTTTCTAGGTTATTCTTGTTTCAGGTTTGCCTTGAAAAAACAAAACAAACAAAAACCTTCTGGTCTTTTGACTTGCTCTTTCTGCCGCTGCCTTTATCATTTCCTTCCCACTGTTTCCTTTAGGTTTATTTTTGCTGCTGCTTTTCTAGCTTCTTAGATTATAAGCTTAGTTTATTGTCAAACTTTCCTGTTTTCTAATAAATGCTTTTTTCTTGAATAATGATGGTTTTAGTATTTGCTGGGGTCCAACCCCAGCAGGTCCAGGGGTCCCCAAAGGTGTGAACGGAGTCGGCGAAGAAGGAATGACACGAAGACAGCCTTCAGTTGATCAGCAGCCTAGTCAGGACCTCTAGCCAGGATCTCCAGCCAAAGTTCTGGTCGGAGTTCTGGTGAGGAGCTGATGAGGAGCTGATGAGGAGCTGATGAGGAGCTGATGTGGATCTGATGTTTATTGTCTTGTTACATCCGTATTTATACCAGCCGATTTTAATCCTGTCAATTTCTATTACAAAGGTTAGGGCGTTTCTTATCTCCATTCCAGGGAGTAAAGATTATGTAGCTTAACTACCCGCCTGGCACTTAATTAAGGGGTTGTATCCCCTCCCTAACCTCAGGGAAAAATCCCCACCTGGGGAAACAACCTTTCTCAGAGAGGTGACCTTGGTTAAAACACATGGCGCTAAAGAGAGCAAACATATTAAGAACAATATGCTATATATGCCAGGTCCCTTGAAACATATGCTGTGCAGATGTTTCTTTCCTGCAGCGACTGTGTCAAGCAGCAAGGATGGAACGGCTCCCGGCAATTCCCTGTGGGGGGCATGCAGGAGGCAGCCAATGGATGATTCTCTCTCATCATTGATGTTTCTATCTCTCCCTCTCTCTTCCTCTCTGAAATTAATAAAAACATTTTTTTAAGAAAGGGTTTGGTGTGGGTTTCAAATGAATATTTGGAGCATACAGTTAATGTGATGGTTATATTCACTTTTAGAAAATATGTAGTAAGATAAGTCATGTCCCATTTTCTTGTGGTATTGGTCCCAAGGGCCAGTAATTGGCAGACATCATTAGGGAAGGGCATGGTGCCATCTGCGTGTACAAATAAGGAGTTGGCCACAGCACTGAGGGTGTTGATTGTCTTGGTTGCTCAGACAAAGAACTTCAGTGCTATTCAGAGCTGGACATATCTTACTTGCTAGTGCCACTCAGCAGAAATTGTATGAGTAAACCAGGTCTTTTTTTTTTATTATTATTTTAAAGAGAGTGCTTCTTTTTTTTAAAAAATATATTTTTATTGATTTTTTTACAGAGAGGAAGGGAGAGGGATAGAGAGTTAGAAACATCGATGAGAGAGAAGCATCGATTCAGCTGCCTCCTGCACACTCCCTACTGGGGATGTGCCCGCAACCAAGGTACATGCCCTTGACTGGAATCGAACCTGGGACCCTTGAGTCCGCAGGCCAATGCTCTAACCATTGAGCCAAACCAGTTAGGATGTAAACCAGGTCTTAACCATAATTTTAGTTTGTGTCTCTTCAGAAAGCATCAGTATTTTATGTTTTAAAGTTTAGTACTTGGTTTAGAAACAAAATGCACACCACTCCCCATCCAATAAATAAATAAATAAAATAAAACCAGAACCAATACCTGGGTTTAGCCCTGTCAGAGAGCCACTGGCAAGCCTGTGTTTTTATTAATAACTTCTTTCAAGCTTTCAATGACAGTTGATGCCGGGGTCCAGCCCCAGCGGTCCAGGGGTTCCCAAAGGTGTGGACGGTGTTGGCGAAGAATGAAGGACACAGAGACAGCGTTCAGATGATCAGCATAGTCAGGTTCTTTTTTATTGTCCTGTTACAGCTGTATTTATACTATTTGATTCTATAAGCATGCCTCTATAGTTACATCATGGCATGTTTTGGGTCCTCCTTTTACCTGTTACTTAAGCAAACGTCCAATTGTTTGCATTCCTGGAAAATGTATTTACTTGAATATAAAAGCAATCCAGATGTATATCTATATTAGGCAGAATCCAATCAATGATTTATAATTTCTTTGAAAATGAAATTCAAATACAGATAAATGAGAGTTGGCAGTATATTACAATGATAATTTTGTATTTCTCAGAAAAAAATTAAAGCAAATTTTTCTTACTTTTTTCTTTTTATTATAATGACCAACTTTTAGTACTTTATTGTTCCTGAGACCTATTTTTAGAATAAAATTTTTTTCTTCAAGAACAGAAAAAAAAAGAAAGATAGGCTATGCAAGGTCAAGGCTAAAACCTTGGGGTCGTCTTCTATATATATAAAAGGCTAATATGCAAAGTGTCCCCTCAGGAGTTCAACTGGAAGACCAGGAGTTTGATTGCTCACTATGATGTACGCTGACCACCAGGGGGCGGCACAGAACAAAGGAAGGCCCCAGCCAGCAGCCAGAAGGCCACAATTGGCCCTGATCACCTGCCAGGCCTAGGGACCCTCCCCATGCATGAATTTCATGCACCGGGCCTCTAGTAGTTATATAATTAATTCCAGGCTTGAATTCTGACATATGACCTTAGATAAGTTACTTAACCAATAAGATACAGCTTTTTTATCTTTAATAGAGGACTAATTATATACTATAAAGTGTTTGTAATGATTAAAAAAGATAAAACGAAGTGCTTATGCCTGACTCACATAGGCAGATCCAGGTTTGATGGAGCCTGAAGCTTATATTGAGAAGGCTAAAAAGGGCTAATTCCAATGTAACCCTGATATTTGGGGGGCTAGACATTGGAATCCATGCCAGCAAGCTCAGTGTACATTCTTGATAACCTATAATTAAGTCATTACCTCCTTCCCAGAAACTGATCTTGCAGAACCTGTTACAGAGGCCATAAAACTGGTGCACTGCCCCTGAGGGAGGGTTATTAACGCTGGCGCCAGGCCTGCAAAAAGGACCGGAAGCATAATCCATATTTGCGGGACAAAGACCACAGGGAAATATAAAAAGAAGCCCCCTGCATGTTTCGGTACTCAGATTTGGAAAGTTATTCCCTGAGTCCGCTGGCGTATTAAACAGTGTCACTCCTGTTCTCTAAAGCGTTGCTTGGTTTTTCTTTGGTCTTCTGCAACAATGTAATTTGGGGGACCCTCTTTAAGAAAAATGATAAAAAAAATTAGGAATACAATATTGGCATGGTAATGATATATATTTAGAATGAGAAAATAAGTCATAAATTATACATTTTATAAAAGCACATACCCATAAAAATAAAATATTTTTAAAAATGGGTTTCCCCTACACATCACTGTGATACTTCCCCCCGCCCCCTGAAGGCTATATTCCCTTCAATTGCCTTTTCATGGGACAACAATTTTGTAATACTTTCTACAGAGAAAATAGAAAAGATAATTGTCTTTTTTCAAACGTAATTGATTTACTTTTTATCATTGATATAAATTATATACTATATTGATATAAAAGTTTACATATATTAATATAAAAGTTTTATATTGATATAAAAGTTTAGGAAAATGTCTCTAAGCTTTAGGACTTGCTATTGATAATGTCATGTCAATTCTTATGATTATTCTTAAAATGGGGAAAACTGAAAACTTCCATCAAGCGTTTTTCATATATGAGTGGTAATATTTGGAAGAATATCCTGCACTGGCTTCTGGGTCCATTCATTTCAAATGTCATTTCTTTTTCACTAGCTACATACTTCTGGTAACTAGGGGGTCCACAAACTGCTGCAAGAGAACCTCTGGCCACCACAGATCAAAAGGGCTTACTGGGGACACTGTCCACACAGTGGCCCAGCACACACAGATCTTTTGGGTGCACAACAAACTTTACCACAGTGTAGGGGAACAATTACCCAACATGAGCTAGTTCATAAATACAGTACAGCCCCAGCCAGGTGGCTCAGTTGGTTGGAGCATGGTCCCGTGCACCAAAAAGGTTGCAGGTTTGCCCTAACCAGTTTGGCACAGTGGATAGAGCATCGGCCTGCGGACTGAAAGGTCCCAGGTTCGATTCCAGTCAAGGGCATATACCTTGATTGTGGGCACATCCCGGGGGGAGGAGGGGTGTGCAGGGTGCAGCTGATCAATCTTTCTAACTCTCTATCTCTTTCCTTTCATCTCTATAAAAAATCAATAAAATATGTTTTTTTTTAAAAAAAAGATTCTCCTTAAAAAAAAAAAAAAAAGAAAGGTTGCAGGTTTGATTCCTCATTGAGGCAAGTACCTGGATTGCTGTTATAGATTGCTGGTTCGTGCTTGCAGAAGATAGCCACAGATGGATGTTTCTCTCTCTCTCTCGTCAATGAAACATGTCCTCGAATGAGGATTAAAAATAATAATATAGCCCTAGCTGGTTTGGCTCAGTGGATATGGCCTCAGCCATGGGCTGAAGGGTCCTGGGTTCGATAATGGTCAAGGACATGTACCTAGGTTGCAGGCTCCATCCTAGGCCCTGGTTGGGGCACGTGCAGGAGGCAGCCAATCGATGTGTCTCTCTCACATCGATGTTTCTTTCTGTCTCCCCCCTCCCTTCCACTCTCTCTAAAAAGTCAATGGAAAAATATCTTCAGGTGAGGATTAATAAAAAGAAAATAATAATAAAAATGATAAAATAAGTACAACTTACATATTGTACATTTGTAATATGTACATACTTTATATTATACATGTATACGGCCTTTGAACATTTGAATCCCTGCTCTCACTTTTCAGGAAAAAAATGTAAACAGCTTCATTGAGGTATAGTTTACATACCATAAATTTCACTCATTTAAAGTGTACAAACGATCTTTAGCAAATTAACAGACTTATGCAACAATCACCACAATCCACGCCCGAACATTTCCATCATCCCCAAAGATTCCTCATGCTCATTTGTGGCGCTGCCAATTCCACCCCTAGCCTCAGGCAATTACTAATCTACTTTCCATCTCTATAGATTTGCCTCTTCTGGACGTCTTATATAAATGGAATCACACTAGTTGTTGTTGTAAAGGCCCCTCCTGTGCTTGCTTTGCATTTCTCTTTAGTCCTGAGGTCTAGGCTTTCCCTAGAGCATTTAACACAAGCACTTCCTGTCTTTGCACATTGTTCTTTCCTATCTGTAACCAGAGCTCCCACATGCTTTCTCGGGCACATTTCCCTTAAGCTGCTCTTGCAATATCTCTTCCTTTCCATTAGCATAATTTTATTTGCTGGTTGTCGACTGAGTCTCTAACGTGAAGCAAGTACTCTGCTAGGCACTCGGGCACAAAGATTAATAAAGCCAAGCACCTGCCTTGCAGTTATAATCTAGCTGGAGAGCCCGATGTGAGTATAAATAAACAAAATGTGATACGTGCTGCAAAATCGGCAGGTCCTAAGTGCTATGAAACGGTTTGGAGTAATAGTAATAGCATTTACTGAGGAATTCTGTGTCATCAAAGTTGATTTAGCTTAAGCTTCAGGGCTCTTCACTTGCCAACCCTCTCCTAAGGCATTTGGAGGGTGTGTTCCTAGCAGTGTGTTCACCTGGTGAGATGTTTTTGTGATATTTCTAAAAGTAAGACATTTTCACTGAAATCCGTTAAGACCACGATCTCTTTCCTGTATAACCACCCTCTGGCACAGCCCCCATGTATCAGGTGGCTCGGTGAACAGGGCCATTTTCCATATCCAGCAGAGAGTAAGTTGACTCAGAGACACATTTAGTTTGGGGTATTTTATGTGCCTTCCTGTCATTTCCAGTATTATTAAGTTATTGGTAGCCATGCCCCTGGAGGAATGACTTTGAAGGGAACCCCTGTCACCCACTGGACCAACCAAAAGTGTGGGGCCAGAGATTGTACTGCAATACGCATGTTACCAGAAGTATGTGGCTAGTAATAAAGAAATGACCTTTGAAATGAATGGACCCAGAAGCTAGTCTATGGAATACTCTTTCAAATATTGCTGTTCATATGTGAAAAACACTTGATGGAAGTTTCCCCAAATTTAAGAACAATCATAAGAATCGACACAACATTACCAATAGTGAGTTATAAAGCTTAGAACACTTTTCTCAACTATCAATGACATAAGAGTAATCAGCATGTCAGAGAAAAACAGTTATCTTTTCTATTCTCTCTATAGGAAATATTACAAATTGTTGTCCTATGAAAAGGCAGTTAAAGGAAATGTAGGTAAAAACTGTCATTAAGAAAAAGTATGGCCCTGGCCAGGTAGCTTGGTTGGTTGGAGTGTCCTCCCAATACGCCAGGGTTGCAGGTTCGATCCCTAGTCAGAGCACATACAAGAAGCAACAGGGAGGTGAAATAACAAACTGACTTCTCTCTTTCTCTTGTGTCCTCTCTAAAATCAACCAATAAAATAATTTTTAAAGTATCACAGTGATGTGTAGGGGCAGAGTCTGTGCTCCAAAAAATGGACATTTTCTCCTCCTCTTCTTCATTTCCCTCCTAATAAAATCTCTTTCTTTTTCCTCCCTCCACCCTCCAGCTCTATTGAGGTATAACTTACAAATAAAAAGTGTATATAAAAAAAGTGTATATATTTAAAGTGTACAATGTGATAACTTGTATATATGTATATATGTATATACATATATATACATACATACACACTAGAGGCCCAGTGCATGAAAATTCATGCACTTGGGGGGGTCTCTCAGCCCAGCCTGCACGCTCTCACAATCTGGGACCCCTCGGGTAGGGTCCAGTCCCATTGCAGCATGGCTCTGGTTCCCCGGGCCTGTAGGCCAGGGGGGAGGGACCAAGAGGCTAGTCCGATCACAGCATGGCTCAGGTTCCCTGGAGCCTGCGGGGGAAGGGGGAGGGACCAAGATTCCCAGATCACAGCATGGCTCTGGTTCCCAGAGCCTGCGGGCACAGGGAGGGACCCAGGGGCCAGTCAGAGGCAGCATGGCTCTGTTCCCACAGTTCCCTCCTGCCGCTGCACTGTGGGTGGCTGGGACCCAGGACTGATTTCTGACGAGCCTCTGGGATCCAGGACCGACTTCCGCCGAACCTGCCGGGACCAGGATTGACTCCTGCTGTGGGCCACCGGGACCCAGGACTGACTCCCGCCACGGGCTGCCGGGACCCAGGACCAACTTCCACCACGCCTCCAGGACCCAGGACTGACTTGTGCTGCGCTGGCCAGGACCCTAACCTGGTGTTCGGTTGTCCGTCCGGATGTTTCAGTCATGACGGACCCTGGCTCTTTATATATTAGGATATATTTTACATATATAGTGAATAATTACCACAACTAAGTTATTTGACACCTCTATCACCTCACATAGTTAGCTTTTCCTTGGGGAGGGGTGTAGAAGTACAGTTAATATATACTCTCTTAGCACAGTTTAGTATATTTTACAGTATTATTAATTAGAGTCACATTAGATCCCTACAATTTATTATTTCTTATAACTGAAAGTTTATATCCTTTGACCAACCTTTCCCCATTTTTCCCAAATCCCAGCCTCTGACAACCATAGTTCTACTCTCTGGTTCTATAAGTTTGACTTTTTTAGATTCTATGTAAAAGTGAGGTCATATAGTATTTGCCTTTCTCTGCCCGACTTATTGCACTTAGCTTAATGTCCTCCAGGTTTAACCATGTTGTCACAAATGGCAGGATTTCCTTCTTTTTTATGGTTGAATAATATTCCATTGTATATATGCATATATATAATAGCATATAATAGATAATAGAGCATATCTATACCAATAAAAGGGTAATATGCTAATTAGACCGGACATCTTCCACTTTAAGGAGTTAGCCCCTTTTCCTAGGTTTTAAATGCATTTTTAGGAACGATGGTGGGGGCCGAGGCAGAGGTGGTTAGGGGCGATCAGGCCGGCAGGGGAGAACAGTTAGGGGCGATCAAGCTGGCAGGGGAGAGCAGTTAAGGGTGATCAGGCAGGCAGGCAGAGGCATTTAGGGGCGATCAGGTAGGCAGGGGAGCAGTTAGGGGCATCAGGAAGGCAGGCAAAATGGTTAGGGGTGATCAGGCAGGCAGGCAGAGGGGTTAGGGGCAATCAGGCAGGCAGGCAGGTGAGCGGTTAGGAGCCAGTGGTCCTGGATTGCGAGAGGGATGCCCAACTGCCGGCTATTGGACATCCCCCGAGGGGTCCCGGATTGGAGAGGGTGCAGGTTGGGCTGAGAGATCCCTTCCCCCCATGCACAAATTTTGTGCACCGGGCCTCTAGTATAACATATAATAGACATGGTTATATGTCACATTTTCTCTATCCATTCTTCCCTCTGTGGACATTTAGGTTGTTTCCATATCTTGGCTATTAGAGAAAGGGGACCCCTGTACACTGTTGGTGGGGATGTAAGTTGCTGCAGTCATACGGAAAACAGTATGGAAGTTCTTCAAAAAATTAAAAACAGATCTGCCATAGATCCAGCAATCCCACTACTGGGTATATATCAAAAGGAAATGAAATCAGTATCTCAAAAAGATAGCTGTAGTCCCACTGTTCATTGCAGAATTATGCATGACAGCCAACATAAAACTCTTCTCTTTCTTTTGAAGCTCTAGCTAATAAAAGGAAAGAACTCAGGTAAATTACTTCCCTTGTGGACTTCCTGTTTAATGTTTCACTATTGCTTGGGGCAATTTTATTTTGAAATGCAAAGGCAGTCCTGGCTGGGTAGCTCAGTTGGTTAGAGCTTCCACCGGCTGTGCCAAAGTTTCAGGTTTGATGTCTGGTTAGGGCACATACAAGAAGCAATGAATGCATAAATAAATGGAACAACAAGTTGATGTTTCTCTCTTTCCCTTCCTCCCCACTCCCCCCTCTAAAAATCAATCGTAAAAAAGAAATGCAAATGCTAGTTAACACATGCATCTGCCTTTGAAAGGTTGTTTACAAAGTTTTTGCGGTCATAGAACCCTCCATCTGTTTTCAATAAAGAAAGGAGCTCATCATCCGGAGAGCTTTGCCACTTGTTGCCTTGTTTGCCAGCATTGATTCATTAACTCAAGCCTCTTGCAGCTTTAGCAAATAAAAATACAGGATGCCCGGTTACATTTGAATTACAGATAAACAAAAATATCTCAAACGTTTCATATTTTTTAAAAAAAGAATAAGTGTGACCCATGCAATAGTTGGGACATACTTACATTTAAAAAAATGGTAGTTGTTCATCTGAAATTCAAATGTAACCGGGCGTCCTGTGTTTTATCTAGCAACTCTTTGTAAGTAAGATATGTGATAGCTTGGGTTAGGTTACTATTAATTTCTTTGCGGGGGGGTGGGGGGGGGGCGCTTCCAGCCTGGACCATTGAGAATGAAGCCCCTGTGTAGATGATCTGGGGGACAGGAGCGGTAGTTCTGGGGGTGTAGCCCAGAGCAGAACTGCAGGGGCACGGGGCACACTGATGGGCAGCGTCAGAAGACGAGGCCATTAGGTTACTCCTAAATGCCAAAGCACTAGATTTCCCAGTTGTTGGGAAGACTAAGTTCCAGTTCCTTAGCTCCTTCAATCAGAAGCATGCTTCAGCCCTAGCTGGTTTGGTTCAGTTCAGTGGATAGAGCATTGGCCTATGAACTGAAGGGTACCGGGTTCGATTCCGGCCATCTCTCTCTCCCTCTCCCTCTCCCTCTCTCTTCTGAAATATTAAAAAGAAGCCAGTTCCTCTCTGTGAGACTGTCCCCAAGATCCCAGGGTGGGCCAGCACCTGGTGAGTGCAGCGGCGCCTGGGGCGGGGGACCCCGCGCTAACAGCAGCCCCTCACAGCCTCCACATCAACTGAGCGCGGGAGCCTCGGTCGAACTTCCAGAGAGACGCCTGACGCCCCTTCGCGCCTTACCTCCCGGCCGCCACCCTAACCCCCCCCCCCCCCTATTTCCCGAGTGGGAAAATGTCTCTAATGAGCGTGGTTGGGGGGTGTTCTAGGGGGG